>NC_038245.2:7120112-7201499 GCF_000004515.6 Glycine max
CATGAACATACACTACATACGACATATGAACGTGGGCACCATCAAGTGCAATGACCATGGACCAATTAAAGCGCCTAAGCATCCCCTTAGAAATGCTTAAATTCTTTAACCACTCTTGTCCCCCATGAATGGGCCATCCGACAAGGTCAAAGCACCCCCCCACGAACATACACAACATCCAACGTATCGAACATGGGCACCATCAAATGCAATGACCATGGACAAATTAAAACGCCTAAGCATCTCCTCAGAAATGCTTAAATTCTTTAACCACTCTAGTCCCCCACGAATGGGTCGTCCGACAAGGTCAATGCACCCCCTATGAACATACACAACATGCACATGTCAATGCATTTCCAACATCATCAACATTCCATTTCAATATCATTCTCAACATAATCATCGTCTCATCTTTATGACATTATCAACAACCACAACAACCTCGTTTCATAATTAACATAATTATCAATAATATCATCAATTCATGTTGACATGTCCACCATTAATAGCGTCACCTCATATCAATATCATCACAAATATCATATCACCACATATCAATTAAAGTCATCAATAACAACATTAACAGTAAGTTGTATTCTGCCTATACATATATCTTTCATGCCTGAGATTCACACTCCCCGAGACTTCAAACAACACAGGTCAAATAAAGACAACAATTTCATTCATCACAATAAATATATATCACATCCCATTCGTCAAAACATAGTTTTTCCTGAAAAACCAGCATGCATATCAATAACAATTATGTTGGATCGAGTGGCCTCAGAATAATTAAGAAGGGGGGGTTGAATTAATTATTCATAAACCTTTACTAATTAAAAAATTTACTCTTCTAAGGTTTTTACTTATGTTGTTAAGAGAATAAGGAGTAGAAGAGAAACTAAACCAAAAGTAAAAGCGGAAATTAAAATGCACAGCGGAAAGTAAAAAAGTAGGGAAGAAGGAGACAAACACACATGAGTTTTTATACTGGTTCAGCAACAATCCGTGCCTACATCTAGTCCCCAAGCGACCTGCGGTCCTTGAGATTTCTTTCAACCTTGTAAAAATCCTTTTACAAGCAAAGATCCACAAGGGATGTACCCTCCCTTGTTCTCTTTGAAACCCTAGTGAATGTACCCTCCACTAGAACTGATCCACAAGAGATGTACCCTCTCTTGTTCTCAGTCAAGCCCAAGTAGATGTACCCTCTACTTGTACCACAAAGGATGTACCCTCCAATGTGTTAAGACAAAGATCTCAGGCGGTTAAACCTTTGATACTTTGTGAATGGGGATACAAAAGAATTCTCAGGCGGTTAGTCCTTTGAACACTTTTGTATTAGAGAAAAGGAAGAATCAAAAGAATTCTCAGACTATGTCGTTTTGAATTCTTTGACAAGGGAGAAGGGAGACACAAAAGAATTCAGGCGGTTAGTCCTTCGTTCTTTTGGAAAAGGGAGAAGAGAGACACAAAAAGAATTCAGGCGGTTAGTCCTTGGCGAATTCTTTTTGGCAAAGGGAGAAGACAATGAAAAGATGAATAGCACAAGTTTTCAAGGTTTAGAAAACCAGAAAACTTTAGAAAGCTTTTTGGTACAAAGAAGAAGAGGTTCAAAGAGATTCAAGGCTTGTAAAGGATTGTAAGAGATTGATTGGAAAAGTATTCAAGATTGAAAGAATGAATTAAATTGAAAATGTAAAACAAAGCCTTACTTTTATAGACTCTTCATGTCTGGTCAAGAAGACCATTTAGAAGAGTTATAACTTTTAGAAAAACTTAAAACCAATTTGAAAAAGTCAAAACCTTTTTGAAGAGTTACATCTTTTGATTTATTTAGAAATAGTCACTGGTAATCGATTACCAAATAAGTGTAATCGATTACACAAAGCTTTTATGTGAAAGGATGTGACTCTTCACATTTGAATTTGAATTTCAACGTTCAAAGGCACTGGTAATCGATTACCAAAACATTGTAATCGATTACAGCTTTTTGAAATTAATTGGAACGTTGTAAATTCAATTTGAAAACTTTTTCAAAACAATTTTGCTGCTGGTAATCGATTACAACAATCTGGTAATCGATTACCAGAGAGTAAAAACTCTTTGGTAAACATGTTTTGAGAAAAATCATGTGCTACTCAATTTTTCAGAAAAACTTTTCATACTTATCTTGATTAAGCCTTCTCTTGATTCTTGAATCTTGAGTCTTGAATCTTGATCTTGATTCTTGAGATCTTGAACCTTGAATCTTGATTCTTGACTCTAAACTTTCTTCTTGAGTCTTGAATTCTTCTTGATTCTTATCTTGAACTCTTGAATTGTTCTTGATTCTTATCTTGAACTCTTGAATTGTTCTTGATTCACTTGAGTTGTTCTTTGATTGATCTTTGAGCTTTTTGTCATCACTTTTGTCATCATCTTTTGTTATCATCATTGTTATCATCAAAACACCTTTGAATCACCTTTGATTCACCATAAAGCTTTGCTTCTACAAATTATACCGCATCCCATTAGTTAAAAACATTGTTTCTCTTGGAAAACCTGCATGCACATCAAGGACAATTATATCGCATCCCATTAATTAAAAACATAGTTTTCTTGAAAGAAAATCAGCATGCAACAAGGACAGACAGATATTCTCATAGCTAGGTTCCCTGACCCTAACTATGGTGTCAAAACGGTAAGTTTTATAATAAACTCTCCTCACCTATTGTGAGCTCCCCACGGGTTCCTCGTCACGTCACTTGGAGATTTCTTTTTCGTCCCCGCTCGTCGGTTCTACGCAAGCCCACGTCACTACATGAAAGGGCTGAGGGCATTTCGGGTTTTACAAAGGGACATCATTTTGAAATTCCGATCACGCCAATGTGACCGGGATTCAGTGTAGGTCACGAAAATAACACCCATTTCCTGAAGAAATAACGTTTTACAAAGTTTCTTTGCTCTAGGGTTATTCAGAGGAAGCGTAAAACATGCAATGGCGGTTTCCAAACTCAGAAATGATGCAAAGGTAAGATGAAACTAATAAGAAACAAGCGCAGAACCATGGTTACCTCGAAGGAAAACGAAAGGTCAGATTAGGGCTTCGTTCTCTATCGAAACCGCGAGCCAAGTTGGACGGTTCCACTCCGATCGACGGGTTCCAAGGCTACAAGAAAAGGCTTTGGGAGAAGAAGCTTGGCACATTGGAAATGGATTTGGGAAGAAAGAAGGAGAAGGAAATGATGTTTTTCCAAGTCTACACGAAAAGCAAAGGCTGAAACACTCAAGTGCTTATGCTCACGGGAAAGGAAGCGTTCCTCACACGCCGGACGTCGTATTGTAGATCGCAACGGTCAAATCATGGACCTCTATCCTATGAACCTCCAGACCAAATTTCGAAAAGATCCAACGGTAAACGATGGCTGGGAAGCATTTTTACCGAGACAGCTTCATGTAACTTCCTTGAGAAGCTTCATTAAGAGGCTTCCTCGAGAAGCTTCCTCGTGGGCTTCTTTGAGAAGCTTTCTCATGAGGATTCTTTGAGAAGTTATATTTTTATCTACCCACACCCCTTTATTAACTAAATTCACCTCTTTGAAAATAATTACGGATAAAATAACACAGCAAATTAAATCAAATATCAATTATAATTACTAATAACATTTCAGGGTGTTACAATTGACACATGACCGTTTTGAATGGACTTTCGAAGCTTAACTAGCCTTCAACGACTTGAAGAATGCAATTACGACAGCTCTGGTCTTGCTTCTGCCCAATTTCGCACTACCCTTTATTCTGGAAACAAACGCGTCCAACGTCAGAATGGGTGTGGTTTTGTCTCAACAGGGTCACCCTATTGCTTTTTTCTGCAAATCCTTCAGTCCCAAGCTGCTTCATGCCTCCACCTATGTCCGAGAACTCTTCACCATTACTACTGCAGTAAAGAAATGACATCAATATTTATTGGGCCATCACTTAATCATCCTCACGGACCATCGGAGCCTCAAGGAGTTGATGACTCAAGTGGTGCAAACACCAGAGCAACAAATGTATTTAGCCAGACTGATTGGCTATGACTATTCGATCCAATATTGCTTCAGCAAGACAAACGTGGTTACGAGCGCTCTATCCTAAATTCCTGAGACTTCCCCATGCACTTTTTTGGTGTTGTCGCCCCCCTGCTTTACATTTCTAAAGGAACTCAAACAGCAATTATCTAACGATCTCGATTTTCTTGCACCCTGACAAGCCATCTCTGATGACCCAGCCGCTTATCCAGATAACACTATTATCCAATATTTCATCATGAAAGGCGGTCGCATTTGTCTACCTCAAGGATCACCATTCATTCACACTCTATTAACAGAGTTTCATTCATCTCCCAGAGGTAGGCACATGGGAATAGCAAAAACTCTTGCACGGATCCGCGAGAACTTCAATTGGTCCGGGATTCAACAGGATGCCAAACACTTTGTAGTAGCTTATGTCGATTGTCAACATACAAAGTATGAAACCAGAAAAGTAGTGGGTTTGCTTTGTCCATTACCAATTCCGTTCCGGCCATGGAAAGATCACTCTGGATTTTATTATGGGCTTGCCGGCATATCACGACCATACCACTATCCTTGTGGTTATGGATCGTTTTTTGAAAGGGATTCAGTTGGGGATGCTTCCACCTCATCATACTTCTTACACTGTTGCGCTCCTTTTTATGGACATCGTCAGAAAACTCCATGGAATGCTCAAAAGCCTCTTTTCGGATTGTAGTCCTCTGTTCATCAGTCGATTTTGGCAGGAGTTGTTTTGGTCGCGTGGCACTAAACATGAGTTTTGTGTACCACCCGCAAACAGACTGACAAACTGAGGTCTTGAATCGCATCATCGAGGAGTATCTCCATGCTTTTGTGCACAAGAAACCTTTTTCATTAGGGAAGTTCTTGAATTGGGTTGAATGGTCTTGCAATACCTCCATACATTCAGGCTATGGTGTTTCTCCATATGAGACTACCTTTGGCAAGAAACCTCTTAGCATCCCACAGTACATTGTTGGAACCTCAAACACTAAGGTTGTTGATGACTTCATGACCAAGAGAGAGGAGGTGTTCGCAGATCTAAGGAAAAAGCTTTTGAAAGTCTAGAAAACCATGAAGCAAACTGCTGATGTCAAGCGCAGGGAAGTCACTTTCAACGTATGGGATTGGGTAATGGTTAAATTATGGCCTCACAGGCAACTATCTGCTTCCGAGGAACGCCCACCTTACTCCAAATTTGCTAAGAAATACTATGGGCTATACCAAATTTTGGAACGAGTTGGCAAGGTTGCTTATAGACTTCAATTGCCTGAGGGATCACTTATCCACCCTGTCTTCCACAGCTCTCTGCTTAAACTATTTCATCACTCAACTGCAGAAATCAACTCTCCATTACTTCTACCTGCCACAGCAATTGAAAATCAACCTATCATCACCCTTTTAGCTATACTTGGTACTTGTTGGGAATCTGCCACTACTGATCCCAAATTGCAGGTCTTAGTTCAGTGGGAAGGCCTGTCACCTGACGATACTTCATGGGAAGCATGGGAGTTGAAGACCACTTATCACCTTGAGGAAAAGGTGCTTTTGGATGGCATAAGGGATGATAGAAAGGAGAAGATGCAGCAGGTTCCCACCATCATTCTGTTATACCTTGTCTTCCATCTATTGAGCTGGCACGATAGGATTGGAGAGGATGCTTGGTTATTGTTTGCCATCATCATTCTGTTATACCTTGTCTGCTACAATTCTGTTATTGCATTCCTGTTATGATCGAATAGTAGCATTAGCATCTTATAGGCTGCTTATAAATAGCTAATAAGGGAGACCAATATACAAGCCTTTATTTTTCCCTCTTATGTTCTGGAGGTTGCCTAGGCCTCAAAAGCTTGGTTCCCATTCCCATTCCTATTTCCTTTTCCTTCTGTGCTCTTAACAGAATCTGTGTGAAATTGATTGGTGATGAATGAGTTTGGAACTTTATATAAGTACCGCTTAATTCAATAAATTAGGTACGGATTTTGACTAATTTGGCTGAAAAGAATCACAAGGATTGTGAATTCATGCATGTATTATATCCAATTATTATGATTAGTTTTGTGTAAATTATATATAAACAGAGTTGGTGCGATGCTCTTAATTAGCAACTAAAGATGATTCTAAGCATAGGATTCGTCGAATTTTCGCCTAACTAGACAAGAAAAGGCCGAGAGCCTATGTTTTGCGTGATTTAAAAGTCTAGCTGCTATAACAATATTTGTCTGTGCATGTAGTTTCAACCAATCCATGCATTATCATGCATTCATCAGACGTTGTAATCTTACAAAGATAAATTTTATAAAGTAATAATAATTGAATCTTCACATGCATTAAACTTCAACATGAGATTAATTTTTGGGTAAAAATTAATTTTGATTCATGAACGTTTATAACGCTATCCCTTTAGTTTTTGAAACTAATGTACAAAGTTTTTAAAAGTGAAATCCATCAATTAAATTAGTCCAACTTTTACATGTTAGAAAATAAAATAAAAATGAAAGAAAATAAATACAAAGAAGATGCACAGTCTTGAATTAAATAACAAAATAATAGTAGCAAAATAAATTTAATTGACAGCACATGAATAATGCATTATAACATACAATAAACACAAGGAAAAAATAAATTAGGGGAAGAAAGATATATATAGGCATTTTTGCAACAACAAAATATGACCGTTGAAAACCAACCTACAGTTATCACAACAAACGTAACAAACTAGTTGACTCATTAAAACAAAATCTTAAGAAAATCTAAAATAAATATTTTATTTTATAAAATAGAATTAATATATATTTATAAATTTTAAATTAAAACACAAATATTTACCAACATTCCCCCACATAATTTAAAATTTTAAAATATATTTTCTAAAAGATAATTTGTATAAAAATATAAGAGAAAGAGCATGTGATATTGTATTTCGGTATAAGGAACCTTCCAGCTTTGAGCCTTATACCTAGTGTTTATGAACTTCCATCCGAGAAAAATATAGTGACTTGATTGTCTTGAACTACATATTCTTTAACCGGACTTTAGTATGCAACCCCTACAATATTGGCGTTCAATTAGGTTCTGATCAGTGGTAGCGTGTTACACGACCTTGCGCTTGTATCTTGTTTTGTGAGTGTCACTTAGAGATTAGCCCATATCTCACAGTGGCGGCCCCACCACTACACTCACTAGGTGAATCCTCAAAGAGTGGGTTGTGACCCCCACCCTTACAATAATTGTCATCGGATTCATTAAGAGGTATTTTTTTTTTACCAAAAATACACATATATAAATACCTCAACCTTAATATTGTCACAATTTATAATACACCTCGTTATAGGAATGCGAAACGGAACAGCTCCGCCAAATTTCATTTTGGTGTACTTTAGTCAACAAACAATTTCGTTGTTACCCGTTGAACTCCATTCATGGGATCACCAATCACACAGAGACGGGTGTCCATTGTTGTAACTAAATAATGGACTTTAGTCCTATTCCCCTCGACGACTCAAGTACTTGTTGACGCGTCAACCCTTTTGTAAGCGGATCCGCAATATTATTTTCTGACCTGACAAAGTCAAGAGAAATGACACCATGAAAAATCAAATTTCTAATAGACTTATGTCTCACTCTTAAGTGTCTTCTTTTTTCATTGAAATTTTTGCTAATAACTTTAGATATAACAACTTGACTATCATAATGCATTGGAATTGGAGGTATAGGCTTATTCAACAATGGAAAATCACATAACAAATTTTTAAGAAACTCAGCCTCACTAGTAGAAGTATCCAAAGCAATAATTTTTGCTTCCATAGTAGAACGTGAAATAATAGTTTGTTTAGCAGATTTCCATGATACTGCACCACCAGTTAAAGTAAAAACATAACCACTTGTTGATTTTGTTTCATCAGAATCAGAAATCCAATTTGCATCACTAAACCCCTCAATTATTGTAGGAAAACATGTATAATGAATGCCATAATTGATGGTTCCTCTTAAGTATCTAAAAACTCTTTCTAATGCAATCCAATGAGAATGATCAGGATTATTAGTATACCTTCCTAATCTACCAACTACATATGCAATGTCAGGCCTAGAGAAGTTTGTCAAATGCAACAAAGAACTGATAATTTGAGAATATTTATGTGAAGAAATTCCTTTACTCAAATTTTTCTTTAGCTTGATGGATGAGTCATAAGGAGTAGAAACAGGTTTCACATCAAAATAGCTAAACTTTTTCAATAGCTTTTCAACATAGTGTGATTGGGTTAAAATCATGCCATCAATTTTCTTTATAAGCTTAATACTCAAAATCACATCTACAGGATCAAGGTCGTTCATATCAAAATTTCTAGACAAGAAAGACTTCACATCATTTATGAATTGCATATTACTACCAAATATCAATATGTCATACACATACAAACATAAAATGACACATCCATTATCATCAAATTGTTTCACATACACACATTTATCAGTATTATTGATTTGAAAACCATACGAAAGAACAACTTGATCAAATTTTTCGTGCCATTGTTTTGGAGCTTGTTTCAAACCATATAAAGATTTAACAAATTTGCAAACTTTCTTTTCCTTCCCCGGTTCTACAAAGCCTTCAGGTTGGCTCATATAAATTTCTTCTTCTAATTCACCATTTAAAAAGGCAGTTTTTATATCCATTTGATGAATTTCTAAATTAAAAACACAAGCAAGTGCAATTAAGACCCTAATGGTAGTAACTTTAGAAACAGAAGAATATGTATCAAAGAAATCTACACCTTCTATTTGTTTACACCCAATTACAACAAGTCTTGCCTTAAATTTTTCTATAGATCCATCAGTTCTTAATTTCTTTTGAAAAACCCACTTACAACCTATACTTTTACAACCAGGGGGAAGATCAGTAAGAAACCAAGTTTTATTATTTTTAAGAGAACCCATTTCATCATTAATAACTTCTTTCCAAAAAGGTGCATCAATAGACCTCATGGCCTCACCATAAGTTTTAGGATCATCTTCAAGCAAAAAAGAGCAAAATTCAGAACCAAAATCCTTAACTTTTTTAGATCTTTTACTCCTCCTAGGTTCAAACACAATGTCCCTATTAGTATTACTACAAGAAGACAAATTAGAACAAGAAGTATCACAAACAGATTTAGACAATTTATTTTTCAAAGAAAAATATTTTCAAAGAAAGTAGCATCTCTAGATTCCATAATAGTACCATTAGAAATTTCAGACACTTCTGAATTAACTACCAAAAATCTATAAGTAGTACTATGCATAAAGTATCCAACAAAAACACAATCAACAATTTTGGGTCCAATTTTCCTTTTCTTACTAATGGGGATGTTTACCTTTGCTAGACACCCCTACACTTTAAGATATTTCAGGTTTGGTTCTCTATTTCTCCATAGCTCATAAGGGTTTTTTTCAAAATTTTTATAAGGCACTCTATTAAGAATATGACATGCAGAATACAAAGCTTCACCCCACATATTACTTGGTAAACCAGAACTTACAAGCATAGCATTCACCATATCAAGCAATGTACGATTCTTTCTTTCCGCAATACCATTATATTGAGGAGCATACGGAGGTGTCACTTCATGAATAATACCATGCATTTCACAAAAATTACTCATTTCTAAAGATGTGTATTCTCCACCTCTATCGGAACGTAAAATTTTAATTTTTCTTTCTAATTGATTTTCTACTTCTATTTTATATACTTTGAACTTATCAAACAATTCACTTTTGTGATTAACTAAATACACATAACAATATTTGGAGAAATCATCAATGAAAGTAATAAAATATATCTTACCACCACGTGTTAACACATCATTACTATCACATACATCACTATGAACCAATTCAAGCAAGTTAGTTTCTCTTTCAATACATGTAGTAAAAAATTTTCTAGGTTGCTTTGCTTGAATACATGTTTCACATTTTTGTTTTAAATCAATGAAAGCCTAAGGAATAAGATTAAGAGACATCATTCTTTTGATAGAATTCAAATTCACATGTCCAAGTCTAGCATGCCACATATTAGAACATTCAACATTTGCAACAAAAGAAGAAATATTGGATATTTTATTAATAGACTGAGACATAAGACTTAACTTAAACAAACCATCACAAATGCAGCCTTTACCAATAAAATTACCATGTCTCGTAATAACAACTCTATTGGATTCAAAAACAACCTTGTACCCTTGTTGGACTAACAAAGAAGTACTTATTAAATTTTTCCTAATATCAAAAATATGATAGATACCATCTAAAAAAATAAAGTTTCCTGAAGATAACTCTAGCTTCACTTGACCTTCTCCTAACACATGTGTTATACTCTCATTCCCCATGCTCACAGTACGTGTGCTTGATTCTTGATATAAAGAAAATAATTTTTTATCAGCACACACATGAACATTAGCCCCGGAGTTTATAAACCAATCATTTGAGTTAAAAACACAATTTAACTCAGGGCTAGTGACATGATACCTGTCAGATGGGGAATCAGAGGCAGCACTGATGGTAACAACATTAGCCTGAGGTTTAGGGAAAGACGTGGGTTGGCGCTGACGTTGAAAACAATTCTTGGCCAAATGATTAGCTCGCCCACAAACAAAGCAAAAAATTTCATTCCCCGAATTTTTATCCTTAGGCTTATTGTTGTTATTAAAAGCATTGTTCTTATTTTTAGAAAATGAAGGCTTTCTACCAAATTTATTTTTGTTAAACCCATGTCTTTTGAAGGACTTAGAGAAAGGTTTGCTAGAGCTCTCAACAAGATAGGCCTTAGGGTGAGAATCAGATTTTTGCAAGTGTTTTTTAGATGAACAATGTTTATCCTCAATGCGGAGACAAACAAGCAAATCATCAAAGGTAAAACTTTCATGTTTATGTTTCAGACTTCGAGCAAAATCAGTCCACGAAGGAGGCAATTTTGAAATCATGAAAGCCACAAGCATAATGTCAAGCAAAACGATTCCTTTCAATTTCATGTCATAAACAATGTTTTCAAATTCATGGATCTGATCTGAAATAAATTTTCCATCAATCATTTGAAACTCAATCATTTTTTCACAAGAGTAACGACTTAAACCTTTTTCAGCAGATCCATATTTCAATTCAAGTGCTTCCCATAACTCAACAAAAGTTTTGGTATGGCAAAAAATCTTATATATGTTATCAGCCAAAGCACTTAAAATGCGTCCATGACATAAAATATCTTTATCAGAAACATTATGCTTAATGGTTGCATCAGTTTGAACTATATCAGTAGAGGAAGTTGAAATTTTTATTTCTCTTTTAAAAATCACAGAGTATAAATCCAATTCAGTAAACCAGAATTTCATTTGTTGTTGCCAATAGAAAAAATTTTCACTTGTAAATTTTTTAGGCTTACCGGAAAGGGACTTAATCATATCCATGATGGACATTTTGATAAAATAGAATGCTACTGTAGAAAAGACTATACAAGAAGAAGGTGAAAAATAATTTTTCTCTCTAAGACTGTTAGAAAATAAAATAAAAATGAAAGAAAATAAATACGAAGAAGATGCACAGTCTTGAATTAAATAACAAAATAACAGTAGTAAAATAAATTTAATTGACAGCACATGAATAATGCATTATAACATACAATAAGCACAAGAAAAAAATAAATTAGGGGAAGAAAGATATAGCTTGGGTTGAAGTGCGTAAACACTATCTTTAGAGAGAAAACGCCCCACTGCACTGGTAGGAAAATTTGATTACACTCCTCTCCCAAGATACGACAACCGGTTGGTTCCGATCGTGTGCAGTGAAAGGATCCCCGAATTCTGAACACCAATACTCTTGCTCTCACAAAAATAAATTTTTTTTATAGGAAAAGAAAGAGACAATTTTTTGGGAGAAAGAAACCAGACGTTGCTCTGTGTCTTTTTTTAGAGAAGAGAAAAAAATATATATAAACATTTTTGCAACAACAAAATATGACCGTTAGAAATATGATCATTGGAAACCAATCTATACTTCTCACAACAAACGTAACAAACTAGTTGACTCATTAAAACAAAATCTTAAGAAAATTTAAAATAAATATTTTATTTTATAAAATAGAATTAATATAATTAATATATATTTATAAATTTTAAATTAAAACACAAATATTTACCAACATTACATAGATAGTGTAATTAAGTAATAATATTAAGATATGTTTAGAGAGCAAAATTACACTGGTGAAGATAATCATGGACAAAAGGTGAACCTTTGGAGATCGTGGCAAGCTGCTCCTTGAGCTTGAAGGACAGGATTTTAGCAAGAGAGCGATTGGCATAAGCCTTCTTTAGTTTGGTCCATGCATCATCGCATGAGACAACAAAGGACATAACTATTTGTGCCTGTGATCCACATGATTCAGATCCGAGGAGAGCAAGAGAAACATGGTTGTCTTACACCAAAGAGAGTGATCGGGATTCACAGTTTCAATACCATTACCTTTAATGGTTTCGAGAGGGCAAGGAATTGTGCCAAAAACGCGTAATTTGCTTGTGCAATTAATGTAGGATAGTTTGATCAGGAGATTGCTGGTGAGATTAAACTCAACCAGTCAGGAAATTAACAATGGTTCTTGTGTTAAATGAGGCATTAGAGGAGATCTTTTGTGGATAAAAAAAGACTTTGGAGCTTAAAGGGCGCATGATACCATATAGAGGATAATTGTTGAATATTATTTCATGCTTAAATGAGATTATTGAGCTTGTATTTAAACGTAACTAACAAAAGATAGAATAACAATAAATCATAAACTACTGATGATTGGTAACAAACTGAAGTAACATTACAATAGATAATCAACTGCATTTGAAATTCAAAATATGAGAGCTATTAGGAGGTTGTTCAGACAAAAATTACCTCAAAATTTTTCAGAAGGTTAATTATGATTAATTGTCACTAACCATAATAATATCCCTAATAAATTTGATTGCCTTTTTTTAGTTAATAGTTGAAAATTTCTTAAAAAATATGAGAAACTCTAATTAATTAAATTTTAGGATTTAATTGATATTTTTACTTATAAATATTGCAAATCAAGTTAATAGAAAAACAAAAATTAGGTGTTACAAAAATACATTTTTCAAAAATAGAAAAATGATTTTATTCATAAACTAGTTTACACCAAAGGGTAAGATGAAGTCTTCGTCTTACAAATCTTCTTTCAACTACAAAAGTAAACTTAATGAATCAGGAGTTATTTTAAAAAAAAAGTTAATTAAGTCTTTAGTTTTTAATTTAAATTTTAGTTTCTGAATGAAAGTTAGACTGATCAAAGTCTTTATAATTGTAAATTTTTTACCTTAGTTCCTATATTTAAAAATCATCCCCTTTTAATTCTTATACATACTATTTTTAATTTTAATTCCTATGAATTTTAATTCCAAAATGGGTGATTTTTCAGCAGAGGTTAAAAGGTAAAAATTGTACAACTATAAAAACTAAATGAATAATAAAATCTATAATAAATAAATATACTTACTTTATGTTATTGGCTAGTATTTATTAATATTAAATTATTAGACTTGTTGTTAAGTATCTCCTCCTTATTTATTAGATCTTTTGCAGAAAAATTGTTTGTTTTCTTTTATAAGATCATTTTTTAATTTTCAAATGTATTAGTTATTTTTTTCTTTTAAAATTATATTTAATTAATTACTCTCTTTCTAGACGTTAATTAATTGGATGAGAAATAATTAAGTAAAAAGAGAGATAACTATTTTTTTTAAGACAAAAAATACTCTCTAACAAATTTAAATTTAATGTGATTAATTAAATTAATTATTTTTCTTAAAAAAATATAAATAAATTGAGAGGGGAAATTTCTTTCACAGATAGATTTTTTAGTCCTGAAAATACACGAGGGAGAAAAATAATCATGTATTTCTTATAAGGTAATTAAATAATTAATTGTGGATATATTTTTTATATGAGTATACAATAATCCCACCTTAAGCCAATATTTAATTTTGGCAAAGGGGATGGAAAATACTTATTCCCATGGGATAAAAATCTTTTTTGTAAGTAAAAATACATATATACTCTCTTCATGTCCAGTATCATACTCTTCTCTTAATGATTACTTAATTTACCTTCTCTATCTTTTTTTATTTTTAAAATTTTCTTTGATGTGCTAATTTTTATTTACCACCACTCTCATAAATTTTACCCATAATAATTTGTTAGTAACGTGAGATATATAACATTTAAAATATATTTTATTTTTCATTTGTTGGTCTTATAATAAAATTATTTGTTTTATAAAAAAATAACATCTTTAACATAATAAGGATATTTTAGTAATTATAATATATATTCCCAAGAAAAAATAATTTAACTAAACATATGTTGTAATTATTCCTGGGATATAAAAAAATTCCCAACTAATTATAGTTCTTGTAAAAAAATTATAATTAATCAAACATATTTTTTATTAAATACTCAAAAATAACATTTTTATATTTTATTTCTAGGAATAATGTTCTGGGGACTAAAAAATTTATTCACAACATCCAAACAATCTTATAACTAAAGACGGAAAAAGTAAAAGATAAGATTTACATTATTTTTTATTTGTTTATCATAATATTAGTATAGTTATAGTATGAAATAACTATAGTTGAAAATAATTACTAATTTTTATAAGAAACAATAAATATAATAAGAAGGATGGATCCCCTTCTAAAATAATAATGTTAGTTATATACACGATCTACATTATTTAATAATGCCAATGTGATTCAAACAAATATTTGTCGATATTGACACATGGTCACCATACAAACCCATTACAAAATGGTTTCTTCACGGCCCACGCAAGTACTTCAATTTCGGTCCCATTGATAATACAATAGCATTATCTTTTGAATTATCCTTCCCTGTCTGTCGGGCCCAAAAGCCATGCCTTTTGCAAAAAGAAAATATTATTTAAAATGTGTCAAGTTTGATAGTAATAATATTCCTCAGCCCTGATTCAGTAAAATCAAACTAATTTGTGTGGCTCAGCTCAGTTAACCTTAGTTGACATGCAAAGTTAATATTTCATAATTGAATTATTATAGTTCTATTTTTTTTTAATTTTAAATGAAAATCAATTTTAAATTCTGAATATAGACCAATTTTATATTTTATTATAAATCAATAAATCAACTAACCTTGATAAAACTTGGTCAATTTTAATGGTTAATAAAGTTTTAAATTGCAGTTATAATTTCATATATAATAACCATAAAAATTCTATATATTAGAGAAAACAACAAATATAATTGATACAGTCGTAATTAATGTTGTAATGCATTGAAAACTTCAAAAGCCAAGCCTTGGCAGTATGATTGTAGTTGAGAACAGGGTATAAAGAGTAAATACAGGTAGATCCAATAGTAAAATAATTAAAACTTAAACTTTACCTCTATAAACAAAATAATATCTTTCTCTTTAAAAAAACTATTTAATATTAATTTTTGTTTTAAAAAAATGCATTAACAAAAAGACCAATATATAACTCTTTAATTTAAAATATAAATCTAACAAGATTTATTTCAGACCTCACTTGTTTGACCGACTCTGAGTAAATGGCTAAATTAGTTTATGAAAATGTGTCTTTATATACTTATATTAATCCTTAAAATTTTTCTTATTATTTATTGAGTATGAAAAAAATAAATTATATATAAAAAACTGTTATTTAAACTGTGGATTTTTTCTCATAGATTAAAATGAACACATATTTTAAAATTAATTAAAATTTATCAAAAATTAATTAAACAATATATAAGACCAACCAATCAGTAAATAATTCGTAAGTTGCATCAAATTCTTTTTCCTTAGGTAAGATTTTATGTTCAAGTTTTATAAATAAAAAAATATTATTAAAAGAAGAAAAATTTATTAAAGATGATCACATAGATTTTCCAACAAAAGATAATTATTATAAAATTCATGAATATTTTATACCTATATCATAATATAAAAAAAATCCTTGTTAGTGGTTTCTAAAAAATTCAACAATAATAAAATATGTTTTCATGTTAATAGCATTTTCTCTCTATAATTTTAAGGAATGGATATTCTCTTCCTTTCAAGTAATAGTGTATACTATGCAAATACAATACAATGAGTAAGAAATTACTGGATTATTAGGAAAAAGACTTCTAATTTCTTTTATCATTATCCGTCTGTCTTCTTTGTTTCGATGACTAAAAAAATCAAATACATTTAAGGGTAAATAGTCACTTTTATCTCTCAATATGTAATTCGTTGATGATAAATATATCTATGAATGATGAAAATACAAAATTTAGTCCTTTAAAGAGAGTAAAAAGTGCGATCAATATATCTGATCGTTAACTTCCGTCTGTCACCATTAATAAGATAGCCTATGTGACACGAAAGGATGAATTTGTCATTAAAATAATGATCAAAGTGGATTGACAACATATAAGCATATTTGTCATAATATTTTTTTTTGTTTTTTTTAAGTTAACTTCTATATTAGTTTGAGCATTATTGTATTTTTTATTTAAATTTATTTGAGTTTTTTATTTGTTAGTAATTGTTTTCATTTCATTCACATTATGTATAATAAGTGTTGTCTCGAGTGGAAGTACATAAGATTTATCTATGAGATTCTTTCATATTCGAGGTATATATATACATTTAATTGATTAAGGAAAAAGACTTATAATTTCACTTTAACTTTATCTAGTTTAAATTTTGTGAGACTTTTTTCTTTAAAAAAAAATAGTTGATTAATTTTTTTTTTAAAAATAAATAAATTTGGTCTCACTACGCGTCGTGTTTATCTACTCAAAACTCTCAAGACATTATTTTTTTAATCTAAATATGTACTTAAGTTGAAATTAGGATATGAAATAATTTTAAAGATTAAAAGAGAGAAATTTAATAAAAATTTGACAAAATATAAGATATAAGATAAAAAAAATTTAACAGCAAAGATTAAAGTTTGACAAGAAAATTAAAATAATAAAAATATATATATTAAAAGGCAATTTAAAAAATATATTACATAAGTACTCAATAAATAGGAATAATAAATTATAAACATATAATAATAATAAGTATCACACTTTTTATACTTTAGAAAATTAAATTTTATATTTTCAACTGAACACATTTATTAATGTGAAAAAACAAAAAGTAAAAATATTATAATAAATATGTCCTTATATGTCAATGACAAATTTGTCCCTCCCATGAACAACACATCTTTATATTTTCAATAATGCATCTTTCAATCAATTAGATCTAAGGAACACATAGAGGGACAAAAGTTACTAAATATCTTGAAATTAATTTTTATTTTTGTCCCACGTTATCTCAAAGTGCAAGCTTTGTTATTGTAAAAAAAAAACAAATACTGAATCCCCATCACTTTCTTCCCCATCGTATGTGTGTCCCTGTCAGAGTATGATATGAGAAACTCTATAAATTAACTATTTTTTCTCCCACTTTCTGAATCAAACACAACACACACACGTAACTTCATCTGGGTTTCAGGAAAAAAGAAAAAGGAAAACAATGGGTTCCGATAATCACCAGAACTTGGAGTTCTTGAAGGAGATCGGTTTGGGCTCTTCCAACATTGGCTCTTACATTAATGGCCAGTGGAAAGCCACTGGTTCTTCTGTCACTTCTGTTAATCCTTCTAACAATCAGGTTCACCTTCTCATAATTAATTTTTTTCTTCAATTTTTGTTATTTATTTCTTTATTTTGTGAGGCTTTCTTGTCTTTTTTGTTTTCATGTGTATGTGATTATTGGTTATTGGTGATTTGAAAATTAGAGTATAGCTCAAGTGACCGAAGCAACTTTGCAAGATTTTGAGGAGGGGTTGCGAGCTTGCAGTGAAGCAGCTAAGACATGGATGACTGTGAGTTCTTTTAAAAATACTTTTAATTTTTTTTTTTTTTTTTTTTTGGGGGGGGGGGGGGGGGGGTGGGGGATGTGTGTGTGTTATAGTTGTGTTTTGGTTATATGTGGTAGAGTTGGTAGCTAGTAGCCTTTTTTTTATGGACAAATGTTAGAATGTTAGTTTTTGTTAGCAAAAGGATCAAACATTCAACCCACCTTATATCTCCCTGGTAACCTAGTACTGAATCTACGTGCTATTGGAAACTAATTGAGGATGTGCTTGTAATGTTGTTGCAGATACCGGCACCGAAGAGAGGTGAGATTGTGAGACAGATTGGTGAAGCATTGAGGGCCAAATTGGATCCTTTGGGTAGGCTGGTGTCTCTTGAGATGGGAAAAATTCTCCCAGAAGGAATTGGGGAAGTTCAGGTATCGCAATTCTCTTTGTTCTGCCATATTATGTTACATGTCCTGACACCAAAGAAATCAGAGTTTAGATTGTGTATAAGGCTATAATACTTCTTTGATGGCAACTAAATCAAGATAAGGTGGTGAGCTTTAGCTGTTTCTAATTAGAACAGTGTGATATATTCAGGGACATACAAATTTATGTCATTCTGATGAAATTTATGCCCTCTAGCTGATTATCCGGTGATTTTCATTGCAAATGTTCTTAGAAATGTGAAGGGATTTGATGCTTTTTCATGGGGGTCTTCCTGAGCAACTGCTCATATCTAACTACATTTACATTTTATTTTCATCGATCGCATATGTTTTTCACCTAATCAAAAGGTTCTGTTCTCAGAAGAAAATGGCTGTTCTATTCAGTTTTTTTAGTAAATTGCGTATATTTCAGAATTTTCTATATTCACTGCATCATCTTGGCTTAGGCCCCATGGTTCTCTGAGGATGGTTGCTTTTCAAAGTTACTTCATTCTTTCTATTGGGAGCATTCCATATATGTTTGGTGTGTATATAGGCTAACTGCACTCTGAAAGCATTTTAGTGTTTTTTCTAATTATGCACAGAACTAAATTAATCACATACACCATGGGAAAGAGAAAATTATTAAAGATTTTGCACATAACATTTTTATATGATATAGTTTGTGATCTTTATCCATTACAGGAAATTATTGATATGTGTGATTATTGTGTTGGGCTAAGCAGACAATTGAATGGATCAATTATACCATCAGAACGTAAGATTGTTGTGTATCTATATTAATTGACCATCTTTTCTTTATAATCCTTCTGGTTACAAAGTTATTTAAAATCATATGTAGTTAGCGATAGTCTCTTGTTTTTATACTGTTTTCTCCAAGATATTCCAATTTTGAGTTTTTGTTTTCTTCTACTTGTTTTTTAACAGGTCCAGATCATATGATGTTTGAGGTGCGTATTTGAAGTATAATTATTCACTGACTTTTGTACTGATTTATATGATATTAACTGTAACCCATGCTTTTACACCACAGGTATGGAACCCACTAGGAATAGTTGGTGTAATCAGTGCTTTCAACTTTCCATGCGCTGTTCTAGGTATGTATTTTCTCATCCTGTCTTAATGCACATAGCAACAAATTCCTTTGGATCTTAGATTCAGTTCAAAGTTACTTATAATCAGATTGAAAATGTTAGTGCATTCATTCACTGTCATTTGGTCATCTAATTTAGGCATGTATTTTAAACTTTACCTGAAAATCTGTTGTGTCTAGGAGCCATCTTGATCTGTCATCAATCAGATTGTGTGTGAACTGTTGTTCTGATAAAAGCTTGCAATATCATCAATTCATTAAACTTCTTGTTATCAAATTCATCTCCATGTTTAGATCATTTTTATTTGGTGATATGTTTTAGCTTTTTGTTACTTTTTTAGCTGCTCTTCAATCTTTCATATAATACAAAAGTAAGTCAGAATGGGGATTGTGACGTTGAATCTTTGTCAATTAAACATACTACTGGTTTCATTACTGACTCCTACTTTAAATAAATGGATGGGTGCCAACATATATGAGCAGATAGCTTTCTTGAAGTTTTTCCATCTAGTTTGACTGCATTTTGCATCATACAGTCCACTTTCTATGATCTGATTTTTTTTATGTGTTGTTTTTTTATTGTAACTAAAACATGTTCATTTCTGTTGTGCTTCAGGATGGAATGCTTGCATTGCTTTAGTCTGTGGTAACTGTGTTGTGTGGTAAGTCTATATATCTATCTCTGTATATTTTATGAGATTACTCAACTGGACATTTTTAAGTCAGATCATGATTGTTTTGTTAATATTTCATGACCTCTGCAATATTTCTTCTCTATTTTCATGTGACAATCAGCTTTGATCGAATATTTCATTTGCAAAATTGGTTGGAATAATGGTATATATGGACTTCGGATCAATTTTCATTGGTCTTATTGTATCCACCATTTTCTTTGACTTGAACTAGTGTAGGAACCCGTACTTCAGTTAGACTCAACTCTATTTAACCAATACTTCAGTTCTTGATGCATTAGTGTTTAGTTGTATGTATTTTATCAGCACCAATTTGTATGATTGGTCAGAAACAGAGATATAGTGAATGTCTTCCTTGACTTTTTGGCTTCCTGCAACCACACATCTTGTTAGGGAAATTCACCTCTTCGATGGATCTCCTATCCAATTTAAACGTATTAGGTGAATATATCTTAGATGACAAAATGTTGTTGCTAGAGAAGCTGAAAGATTTGGAGATAATATGCCCTCCAACTTCTCCAATTGCACTTCCAGTTCCTTTGACTTATTTTCTTTTTACGAAGTGTCATAACCAATGACATCAATCCATGAAGCCTAACTCTCATAGTGGAATAAGGCTTGGTGGTGGTGGTTTTTATTGTTGTTCATGAAATGGTAATGGTTAAAGCGCTATATATTTTTGTAGTTCAATCATCCTTGATTTCTGATTTATCTCCATAATGATTGCATACTTCATGCTTATCTCCATGTTGCACTTTGCCTACCCTTCAGCTCCCTCCCCCCCCAAAAAAGTTCATATAATATACACAGTCATGAAAGAAGGTCTATTAGAAAAGATGATAAAATTATCTTTGTTGGTGCCAATTATGTAGATCTGTTTGGATTTTTTATGTGATATATGTTCACTTGTCAGATTCTTGAGTGTTTCAAATTTTCAATGGCAATCATGTTATCTTTTTAATATATGTTTTTTCTACGGCATCCATTAAAGGAAGGGTGCTCCAACAACTCCTTTGATAACTATTGCTGTGACAAAGCTAGTAGCTGAAGTTCTTGAGAGGAACAAATTACCTGGTGCAATATTCACCTCTTTCTGTGGAGGTGCTGACATTGGTCAGGCAATAGCAAAAGACACTCGCATTCCCCTGGTTTCATTTACTGGAAGTTCAAAGGTATGTTATGTACTAAGTAGTTGGACATGAAATTTTAAACAGGAAACATAATTAAACTAAGTTTAATGCATATACACTGACGGTATAAAACTGTCTTACATTGTCTTCCAATCACATATCACCGTTTGAATTACTTTAAGATAATTATTTTAAAAGTCAACAAACTTACCATACATGGTTGGTTGTGATTGGATGGCTGTGTAAAACTTTTTACACTGTCAGTGCATAACTCTTTTTCTCTTAAAATAACTGAATAGGATTTATAAATTTATATTTTGTGTTAAAAGATGTTGATGTCACCTTAATGGTGCTCAGTTTAGTTGCCTGTGGTACTAGTAGTATCGGTCTTATTGCAGTCACTGTCTAAAGATATGTGATATCAAACACACTAAAATATCACCCCTTTAGCGAAATTACTTCCATGTGTCATGTACTGGGTAATTGTGTATGTTGCTCTTGTGCCCCACGTTAAAATAAAACTGTGCAAACATTTACTTATTTCATAATGATTTGGACAATACGATCTATGCTGTTTAGTTCATAATGATGTGTTCCCTGTTATATAGGTTGGCTTGATGGTCCAGCAAACAGTTAATGAGAGATTTGGCAAATGCTTGCTTGAGTTAAGTGGTAACAATGCAATAATTGTCATGGATGATGCAGACATCAAATTGGCTGTACGCTCTATTTTGTTTGCTGCTGTGGGTACTACTGGTCAGCGGTGTACAACTTGTCGTAGACTGGTATTAGAACCAATTTAAAAAATTGAATTTCATAATTTTAATGCAATCACGTGTGATTTTTTTAAGATATATTTAATTTTTAATTTAGCTTCCTTGTACTGCAGTTTCTGCATGAAAGTATTTATACAGACGTACTAGACCAACTTGTTGAAGTCTACAAACAAGTCAAAATTGGGAACCCCTTGGAGAAGGGGACTCTAGTTGGGCCCTTGCATACTCGTACTTCAGTAGAAAACTTTCAGAAGGGTATTTCAGTCATAAAATCTCAGGCATGGTTCATTTTACTCTTTTTCTAGTTAAGTTAAATATTTAGGGGATGTAACCTTCCATTTCATGTCTGTAATTTTGCTCAGTAGGATATGCAAGCTTTTTCTCATACATATACCACGGATTGGATGCTTGTCTTCTGTGTAGAGATAATTTACTTGATACTCTGATTATCAGGGAGGGAAAATCCTAACCGGTGGATCTGTATTAGAGTCGGGAGGAAATTTTGTACAACCAACAATTGTTGAGATTTCTCCAGATGCTCCTGTAGTTAAAGAAGAATTGTTTGGTCCAGTTCTGTATGTTATGAAATTTCAGGTAGCATATATTCTATATCTTCTTTCATCGGACTATTTCTTTTGGAGTTTAGTTTATGATCAAACTTCATGATTTTCTACTTAGACTCTAGAAGAAGCAATTGCCTTGAACAATTCTGTACCTCAAGGATTAAGTAGTTCAATCTTTACCCAAAGACCTGGAACTATATTCAAATGGATCGGGTAAGTACTCACAAACTTATTTTTGTCCTATCCTTTGGATCTCTGCTAATGAGTTTGGCCTACACACTTCAGTACTTGACTAACAATCCTATAAGATGTTTGTGGTGATTTATAGTTGCACAAATAGTATATTTTACTTGTTCATGGGTGTAAATATGGTGCGCAGGCCACGAGGTAGTGATTGTGGTATAGTGAATGCAAACATACCTACAAATGGAGCTGAAATTGGTGGTGCCTTTGGTGGAGAAAAGGCGACAGGTGGTGGCCGTGAAGCGGGAAGTGACTCATGGAAGCAATACATGCGGCGTTCTACATGGTAAGTCTTCGTTGAATTTATGATTGTTACATTCCTTGGTTATAAGCTCTGTTAATGGTGAATATATCTTAATATTTTTTCTGTGCATGCTCGTAATGACATTATAATTGCTGTTCTTGGCAGTACCATCAATTATGGAAGTGAACTACCATTAGCTCAGGGGATAAACTTTGGCTAGAAAGCTATCCTAGCACATGAGGCTGCACAAAATAATGCGATTTTGCAGTCTGAAGAGAGTTCTATATATACCGAGATGTTAGTCTGGCTGACATGGGTTCAAAGTGTTGTCTTAACAAGACATGCTTGCTGTAAGGATGGCACCTTGATATGACAGTTTCAATGTATAAGATATCTTAAATAAATGTTAAATGAATAAGCTGAGAATTCTTTTCCCAGTCAAAAAGTGTTTGATGTTTAAATTCGTGTTTTGTGATTTTGGCCATTGAAAAAATAATATATATATATATATATATATATATATATATATATATATATATATATATATATATATATATGTATGTATGTATTCATTGCTATAAAAAATTTATTCTTTTTAGACTTAATATTCAACAAAATGACATGAATTTAGTGTCTCACAAGAAACTAAAAACGTGTGATAAGGGACTAGAGACTAAAATGTGTATTTTGATAATGATATATACCTGGTTCAGCAAGTTATTGAACGAGTTAAACTTTGTTTCAAACAATCGTAGATATGAATTCTTCATGAATTGTAATAAGACATGAATTAAATGTTGTGGTACTAACTGGATGTTAAATTCCCTCTATGAAATGTTAGAGAATGGAATGGTTGTATTGATTTAATGTAACATGCACTAGAATGGGTGTATTGTTCCTCTAAAAAAAAGGGTGTATTGTATTAAAATTACCACCGCCTTGATTGATTGGCTTAATTATTTACTAGTAAATTATATTAAGGTGTTGAAATTTTGCCTTGATATAGAATTCTTCACGAAAGCACTTATCAGCACGACAAGTATCAACACTTTTTTTTCTTTCAAAACTTTACATCTTAGTACATGGCGAATGCTTTTTTAGTTTATCAAAAAATTCTAACTCAATTGATTAAGTAGAGTACATAAGTTATTATAAACTCCAATATCATTTTCAATTCTTACATATAAAAAAAAAGTACATGACGAAGGACATTGGCCATTTACTGAAGTACACACCATAAGCTTGAACTAAATTGAGTAGGGGAACACAGTTCAAATTTGACTACTGACGACTTTGACACATGGTAGGGATATCTGAACAAACAAATCCTGCTTCAATTATGACAACACATGTTGTTATTCGGGTACAACAGTAATTCATCTATGGCTTAAACTTTTATAACATTCCGTCTTAACATAATATTAGAGCGATTGGCTCAAATATATAGCATGGCTTCCAATCTGATTAGAGTGAGCTCAAGCTTGGTTCTAGTAGTTTTAGTAGCTCTCACAGTGCAAATCTTTTACTTCTCACCCATAGATCCAGTTTTGCTGGATATAAAACCTGCGTCTTTAACCATAGACAACAAATTACGGGTGAAAAGTTAATACTTTGTATAAGGTCTTATCTATGGTGTTAAAGAATTAGTATTTACTAGCTACTTTTCTTTGCTATATATATTGTTTTCCATCTCAACAAAATATCAGTATGCTTGGAGAATGACTTCTGAAGGAGTCAGAAGATGTTTGTGTGGATAAAGAAGGGACTCTCTATACAGCTACTCGAGATGGTTGGATTAAAAGATTGCGCAGGAATAAGGGAAATTGGGAGAATTGGAAGCATATGGATAGTGATACCTTGATAGGAATCACAACCGCAAAAGAAGTTGGTATCATTGTATGTGATGTTACCAAGGTAAAATAAACTCTTAACCCAACCAAGGGGTCTAGTTCAGTTGGCTGAGGGTTTGTGAGTGTTGTAAAGTGTGTTCAATTCTTACGGATTAAAAAAACTCTTTAACCCAAGCAAAATGAAACTGTCTTATTAATAGTATATGATAAAGAAATATTTTATCTGGTTAGGATATTGAATAGCAAGAAGAGCATATGCATAATTACATTTTTACTAAATTGCGGTTGCAGACACATTGCAACAACAATATTTTGGTCGCAATTGTGGTTACGGGCCGCAATTTAAAACCATGATTTGTAGTCTCTAGGATTCGGCAAATAACTTCATTTCTAAGAAAGCTAAAAGTCTGACAGGTGGAACATATATATGCTGAAAAATTAAAGAACACAATTATGATTTGCAGGGTTTGTTCAAGGTTACAGAAAAAGATGGTTTCAGTGTTCTCATTTCACAACTGAATGGTTGTCAATTAAGGTTAGTCCCAGACAAACAACTAATTCTTATGCAGATTGCTTTGTGTTTTATTCAGTTCTATGTTCCTATCACAGGATAAGCTTAATTATTCACTTGCATAGTTACTATTTAATTTTTGTATCTTAAATGTGAAATTATCTTCATATATAGTATTGTGTTCATAGTTCCGTAGGACTTGGGTACCATGATGATATCAATCGTGCAATCTTCCACAAATTATATTGTCAAGAAAAATACTATGAAATCTAACATAATACACAAACATAATAAATGTCAGATATTCCTAACAATTCCAAGCTTCACTTGAATGAATATTCAGAGGCAATTTTATTGCATCCCCTAACTATGAAACTCATTTTTGCTACTGCCATGAATTTTAATGCAATCTCATTTTTGCAGACGATGCGATAGAAGCCTCAGACGGGAACATATATTTCAGTGTTCTTAATACCAAATTTGATATGCAAAATTGGTATTTGGATGTGCTAGAGGCAAGCTCTCATGGACAAGTTCTCAAGTACAATCCCACATCAAATGAGACTGTTATTTTCCTCAATAATGTTGTTGCCTTTGCCAATGGGGTTGCACTCTCCAAGGACGAAGATTATCTTGTGGCATGTGAAATTTGGAAGTAAGTCAATTTCTTCATGGAGTTTTCCTCTGTTTTCTCTTTGCCAATTAATTGAATCTCTTGTTACCTGCAGATGCAGGCAGATGCAGACTGCAAAACAATGCAATAGTGTTATTTTTATCTTCACAAATAACTAAAAAAGATAAACTAGAGAGGTTGAGACAATGTACTGGTCCCTTCTAGTTTTTGAATAGACATTTAACTCTGTTATGTTTTTAATGAAGTGGCTCTCACTCCTCTTATTTTGTTTAATAAAGTGACACAAACATTTTTTCTTTATCAACAATGATTGACAAGTGTTAACAGCTTGTATTTCTTAAATAAGTGGTTCAGGGTTCAAATTCTGATTGACTATTGGATATGAAATAGATTATTTTAGAAGGAAAATATTCACCTATGTGCGCTATAGTCTCCAACAAAGATTGGTCATTGTTTCTTCTTTAATACTATATTCGGGGAGGTGAAAGTTTTTTAAAAATTAGAGGTAGTGTTAATGTCATTTTAGAAGATTTGGAAGGAAGAAAGCTCAATTTTCCCTTATTAAAAGGTCCTGATATAACTTTTACTAGGAATTTCAAATATCTTGAATCAGTCTCTACATATTAATTGGTGCACTTTCTATCATCTTAACAATATATTTTTTTTTATCTAATGTTAATCTTTTTGTGAATCAGATATAGGTGTATAAGGCATTGGTTAAAAGGAGCAAACAAAGGCATAACAGATGTTTTAATTGAAAACCTCCCTGGTGCACCTGATAACATCAATCTTGCTCCTGATGGATCTTTCTGGATCCCTTTGATTCTGGTACTATTACTATGATTCTTCACTATATAAATAGTCAGAGATTATTGTGTGACCATGTGTTTATTAAACCCAAGATAACAGTAAACTAACTCCAGCAAGCACTATTTATTCTTTTTAATGCATGTACACAGGAGGCGTATCAAGTGGAAGAGTGCTTATAATGAAAGAGTGAGAGGAGTAAATCTAGAGTGTCCAGCCATACATGGATAATTAGGATTAAAAGTTATTGAATGATCACTTAAAAAAGTCATAAAACTTTGTGATTTAATTAATAATTCATGTATGGTTAGATTGACTCTTTCATACTCTCATATTAACACTCTGACTAAAATAGAATTTTAGTTCCTTAATCATCTACATTTTTAGGGTTTGTTTTTGTCACTTTATAAGTTCAAAAAATTTCACTTTGGTTCCTTATTTTGTGTTTGTTAGATCAAATTAATACTTTAGTCAGTTTTCTATACTAACATTGACAATTTTAGTTTATTTAGAATCTTTCGTATATACCCACCCTATTCAATTTTTTATCGGTGCATATACATACTAAAATAGCATTAAGTACACTTGAAGATTGAACCTCATATATATAGGACATGATATTGTATTATTTTTCTTCAACATTGATGCCACAGTTGACTTCTAAAGGACTGGAGTTTGTGCACAAGTACAAGACAACCAAGCACCTGGTTGATTCATTTCCAAGGCTAATTGTGGTGAATGTGGCAACTGATGGCAAGATTATTAGAGAGTTTGATGATGCTGATTGGAAGGTTATTACTTTTGTGACTTCAGCTTTGGAGTTCGAGGACCACCTTTACTTGGGTAATCTTAATTGCAACTTTCTTGGATAATTACCACTGAATAGCACATAGAAAAGCGAATGAAGTTCAGCTCTCATTGAATAAGGGTGTGCGTGTGTCTCAACTTGGATCAAGCAAAAGAAACATCTCCTAATGATATGTATGATTCAGAGTTCAAATTAACCAAACAGATACTAAATAAGATAATATCGTCCCCATTAAGCAAATTTATTGTTCACTTTTGGTAAGTACCAAAACTAGTAGTATTCTCTTATTAACTGAAAGAAAATAAAGGAAAAATTGAGGGTTGAGTAAATAAGAAAGACCAACAATCAGATAGCACCATCACTTGAAAGTTCAATACCTCTAAATGTACCCAAAAAATAAGAAAACTTGAACAGTTATATTTCTCACGCAACAACTCCCAATTTCACCTCACTCTCATGATGCGAAATTCTTTGCAATATCTCTTTCCATAATGAATAAATGAAGAATTGAATATCAATAAGGATAAATAACCATGTCATATATGGTTAAGTATTTTTCACTAAAAAAATATGGTTAAGTATTTGCTCTTTATTAGTATAATTGTAATGTTTTTAAATAAATAAAAAATATGATTGAATTTTTTAATAATTGAGATTCAATTGAAGTATTTAAATAATTGGAAGATTTTATTGTTAAAAAATTCAATTGAATTTTTAATTTTAATGAAGGAACCAATGTATAATTAAGCCTTACTTAGGAAAGGTAAAAAGCGAAGAAAGAGGATCGTATCATCTTGCTTTGCGCATGCGGTCCAATGCGTTGCGTAAAAGACATTGAAACAAATCAAATGGCATAAAGACAGCACGGTGGTGAAAAACGGAAGGACCAAAAAAGAAGCATAATTCACGAATAATTAAGGTAAAGTTCTAAATTCTAGTAAGCACGGCATTGACACTTTGCCTTGATATGGAATTCGCAACGAACGCACTCAGAAATTTGAAATTTCCACACCCTATTCTTCTTTTTTATCGTTCAAAATTTCACAATATATAATCATAATACGTGGTGAAGAAGATTGTCCAATTTTAACACCCTTTACTCTGATATACATATAATTAAAAAAAAATATATAAAAATTTAAAATTTTATTAAATCAATTTTATTCAAATCACTTAAATAAATTTTTACGTGGGTAGAAGGGTCATATTCGTTTCACTGTTACCACATAAAGCTTACTAAAAACATCATCAGAGACTCAAAGAAAGGTGCTCTAAGTTTACAAAAGAACTCAAGTTAAACAACAAAATAAAATAAATTACCATGTAATTAAAACAGAAACTCATGCATCATCACAGGATCTAAACACAACACAATACAAGGAGGGTGAGTTATCACATTTCTAAATTAAATACAAATAAACAAAGACATAAGTAAAATACATCATAAAAATATTTATAACATAGTTCAACTTAATACAGTTCACGTCACTTCACCACTTTATCATTTAAAATTCATTTCACAATCACCAATCACATTACACATGAATCACACACTCGAGTCAAGACGTAACAAAACTCGTCAATTTCATAATAAAAAATTCACAGACTTTGTGCAACAATTATACTATGACTCAAGTATATATGCAATGTGGTACCATGTCAGTGAAAAATCACACTAGGGTGCTTATGAGTACATAACAAGACACGCCACACAATGAGTATGTCAGGTCTCTTTCACTAAGTAAAATCATAAGGTGACCAGTCAGGGTCACTCTATTTTGCGAGAATGTTCCAACCATGTGATATCAACATAAGCTTAAAGGAGCACTCAAACTGAGTGTATTTAATTCTAATGCTTAAACTCCGAAGAATCCATTAGGGTCTCACCTTCTTGATTCAGGTCCAACCCCTAAAACAACTTTTGCACGCGGACACCAATCAAATTATATAATACTTATGACCTCACACTTGTTTTCAAACACGTTTAACACATTGCATTACAAATTAACACTTTAGGTTCCTAACCTCGAATCATATACTTTCTTCTAACACCTCACACATAAATATTTTTCTCAAGGTAAACACCAGTTGAGTTATTTTATAATTCACAACTCACAATACAAGTATTGTTACATTAAGTATTAATCACACACTTATTCACAATCATATCACATGTCCACAGTTTAACATCTCACAATGTCATAATCCACCATCACAGGTTCACGTTTATCCCACATTAACACATGCTCAATTTATCCCTTACACACAAGTTCAATCACAATTTCATGATTTCAATATAGTAATTTATCACGCTAATCTAGTAAATCTTATCCAAAACACAAAAAAATTATACAAAAATACTTCTCAACACATGGGGAGTAAAACCCCTCAAATAATTTCACATAATCATATCAAAATCAAAGGAATCAAAATCATATGTAAAAAACACAAAAATACCAAGAACACTCAATTTTATCAACCAATTCACATCAAGACATCAATTGGTTCGTCAAACATAAAAATTTGGTAATTATGATAATAAAGGAAGAATTTTAATACAATAAACATCCTAAAATGAAACTTAATCTGATCCTCTAAGGATCCCTACACATGTTCATTCTAATCTCAATTGCGATAAACTCATCCCTTACCTCTAAGCGAGCTCACGTGTGTAGTTCGACAATGATAGAAACATTCCTAGCAGTTTCCTAAGATTCTCAAGTTTTTTCTCTGGTTGTTTTGCTAGGATTTTCAAGCATTAGAGAAAAAGAGAACGAATTGGAACATTCATTTCACTGTCTCTGTGCTATACATGTTTTTTTTACCCTATACATTATTTTACCAATCCCAACGGTGAGGATGTGTGAAAATTAGTTCCTAACTTGATATTCAAATTTCACAACGATCTAACGAGTCGGGAATCATAATTTTACTTGGACGGATTTAAGTGTATGCGGAAAAAAGAGAGCTCCGTGCGAGGGACATTTCTCTCAGAACAGACATTATTTTACAAATCCAACGGTGGGGATGTGTGAAAATGAGTTCCGAACTTGGTGTTTAAATTTCATAACAATCAAACAGTTAACGAGTCTGAGATAATAGTTTTACTGTGAAAAATTTGAGTGTATGCGAAATAGAGAAGGAGTTTTGGAAGAGTGAGAAAGGAAAATGAAAGTAACAGAAAAAGATCGTAAGATGTAAAAGCTGACACAATATGTCTTTATTTATAACTAGGATACTCCCAACTTATTATTTATTCTATTTTTTATTTTTTTTATTTTATAAAAAGAAACTCAATTTTACTCCCTATCAAATGAATAAATAAAATATTTTTTTATTTTCTAAGAACATATATTTATTTTATTTACCTTAAAATCATTATTTTATTAATAAAATTATTTCTTCTTATTTATTTAATTACAAAAATCTCATTATTTTTCTAAAATTTTATTTATTTTTAAATAAAATTCTTTTTAATTTATTTAATTACTATTGATGACTTTAATTATTGACACATGCTTCAATTATGTCCAGACATGTTGTTATCGTGTACAACTGTTGGATAAATGTATTATTCATCCATGCCTTAAATTTTTAGAACTCTATCTAACATAATACTAGAGCCAGTCTTTTATAATATTAGAGCATCTAGCTCAAATAGCATGGCTTCCAATCTGATTAGAGTGAGCACAAGCTTGGTTCTAGTAGTTTTAGTAGCTCTCACAGTTCAAATTTTCTACATTTCACCCATAGATCCAGTTTTGCTGGATATAAAACCTGCTCCTTCAACCAAAGACAATCAATTACAGGTGAAAAGTTAATTCTTCTTAATTCTTATATACATGGTCTTTATGGTGTTGAAGAATTAGTATTTACTAGCTACTTTTCTTTGCTATATATGTTTGTTTTCTTAACAGAATATCATTAAGCTTGGAGAAGGACTTTTGAAGGAACCAGAAGATGTTGTTGTAGATAAAGAAGGGACTCTCTATACAGCTACTCGAGATGGTTGGATTAAAAGATTGCGCAGGAATAATGGAAAATGGGAGAATTGGAAGCATATAGATAGTCATACTTTGCTAGGAATCGCAACAGCAAAAGAAGGTGGTCTCATTGTTTGTGATACTTCCAAGGTAAAATAAACTCTTGAACACAAGAAAAAGTAAAACTGTTTCAATAGTAGATAATCAAGATATATTATGGTTTAGGATATTCAATAGCAAGAGGAGCATGCATGCATGGTTACATTTTTAGTCTCTGTGATTTGGATAATAAATTTGTTGAAAGGACAAAGGCTACAAAAGGTAGAAATATTGTAGAATATATATATATATATATATATATATGCTGAAAGATTAAAGAACATAATTATGATTTGCAGGGTTTGCTCAAGGTTACAGAAGAAGATGGTTTTAGTGTTCTTGTTTCACACGTAAATGGTTCTCAGTTAAGGTTAGTCCCACACAAACAATTAATATAATTCATATGCAGATTGCTTTGTGTTTTCAGCACTTTTTTGTTTTTATCACAGAATCACTTGCATATGGTTAGTATGTTTATATTTTAAATTAAATGTGAAATTATCTTTATAGTATCCACAAGCTTTCAGCTCAATTATAAGGAGATTCCCCCAAAAAAAGAAAGACAAAATCACTTGCGTGTTTGGTTTTGCCTTACCTTACGTGCATAAAAAGCATAAAAAAATGGGGCACGGATCCTCTTTCTGCATAAACGTGAGAATCTGACGTGTGTAACCTTTGAAGTGACATAAACCAAAACATTCTGTTTGGATTTATGTTTAATTGCCTAAAATTATATTAAAATAATAACTAACATGATAAAAGTTCGCTTGATTAGTTATAAATTAAACAATTGATTTTGAATTTAAAATTAATTTTAGTTGAGATAACTTAAACTTCATTATTAGATAAAAAATAATAATTCAATATCAACTTATAAAAACAAATTTACAAAAGAGAAATATCATAAGTGCAAAAATATTTAAATAATGATTTTGTGTGTCTCTAACTTTCTCATCTATATTATTTATTATAAATGAATAAAGATAAATACCAAAAACGATATTATATAATCTATTATATTATATGAATTGTTGTATTCATATTACATCTAGAAAATACTAGTCCAATCATATACTTGAGCTACAAACAGTTGTGTGTACAAAAATTCATATTACATTTCTTTAGGCAGAGTTGCACGTGAGGCCTGCTAGCCAGTACAATCCGTCACGGAAGAGAGTTGTTATTGGCACTATTGATGTGAATGAATTTTTAATGTTATTTTAAAAAATTATTCTTTTCATGAATCTAATTTTATTAGATATTTATATAATGAAATTATATTTCTGTTAATTATAAATATATTTTATTATAGTTTATTACGATTCGTTATACACTGGACAAAAACGGAATCGTATTCCGTTGGACATCCCGGATCACCGGAACAACAACCACCCTGATAAGGTTATGGGTTGGGTGGTGCTTGGTGGATGGGTTCAGATCTATGGCGGAGATGGTTTGGTGTAGGAATTTGATGAATGGAAAAAAAAAAAAAAAAAAGAAGGAATTTCACAAACTTTGGTAGTATCAATGAGTTAGGAAGGGGTGAAATGATTTATAATTGAGAATATATAAATATCAAATAACTTAGGAACATATTTTTTTATTATAAAAAAATCACATATATTAACTAATCATTTTCTGATTAAAAAACATATTCCTTAATTTTTTTTTTGCTGCAAATTTGTGTACATATTCCTTAATAGAAATTATTATACTTTTGTAGAAAATAAAAATGAAGAAAATTATGGTGTATTTTTTATCTATTAAAAGATAAAATTTTAATCTTAAAATAAAAAAAGGAGAAAAATGTGATAATAAAATCTCTTAAGATAGGAGAGTTAAAGATAGTTTACTCATAAGACTATTTTTTACAAAAAAAATTAAAAATAGAGTAAAGTGTAATATATTTGTATTTATCAACAAAGAGAGTGTATATCTCAATACAAAAAGGGAAGACAGTATAATACTTCTCTTAGATATGTAGTGTAAAATATATTTTGGTAATAAATTTTTTTAAAACTAATAGAATTTTTTTAAAAAAAGTAAAATTTCATAAATTAACTCAAATATGTCATGGAAGAATATTTTAACATAATTTAATAATTTACAATATCCTCTTAAAATCAGGTTTGCAGACGATGTGATAGAAGGCTCAAACGGGAATGTATATTTTAGTGTTGTTAGTACAAAATTTGATCTTCAAGATTGGTATTTGGATGTGTTAGAGGCAAGACCTCGTGGACAAGTTCTCAAGTACAATCCCACATCAAATGAGACTGTTATTGTTCTTGATAATGTTGCATTTGCCAACGGCGTTGCACTCTCTAAGGACGAAGATTATCTTGTGGTTTGTGAAACTTGGAAGTAAGTAAATTTCTTCATGGAATTTTCATGTCTCTCTTAGCCAATTGAGTTTACAAAACAATACAATGATGTTCTTTACTTATTTTTGTATCTTCAAATAAATAAGAGAATAATTTTATTATAAACCATCGTTTATAATAATAAGAAAATCATTTTTACAATAATTACCTTAAAATAACATATCAATATTAATCTCTAATTAATTGATATTGTAATTTTTTATATTAGTAATACATAACTATTAAACTCAATAAATAAATTAAGTAGAGGTTGAGACAAGGTACTGGTCCTTCAAAGTTATGAGAGAAATGATAAAAAAAATATACCTCATTTTAGAGAAAATTGAGGTAGAAGAAAAGAAAAAAAATGATAGATGTTATAAATGACATAATGAAAAATAAATAAAAATAAAGTGAAAATAAAATAAAACGAATATATTTAATTAGTTTCCTAAAAATTAAATATACATATATGAGCATAGCCAACATTATTGCTATTTCATAGTACAACCGGCTTAAATTATAAAAATGATGCTCTTCATTTTCGTTAGGATATATATATATATATATATATATATATATATATATATATATATATATATATATATATATATATATATTAACAAGTATATAAAATTTAAGAAGAAACAAAATTAATTTTAAAAGTTAAATATTAGTTCTTGTAATTTGATTTTTTTGCTTTTCATCCTTGTAAAATTATTCTTTTATTTTCAGTTTTTATATATTTGTTTTGTTTTTAGTTTTTAAATCACTTTAGAGCTTTGAATAATGAAAAAAAGGTGTTATCTAAAATATTATAAGGATGAAAAACAAAATGTATTTAAATTTAATTATATAAAATTAATAATTAGTTTTGCATCATAAAAAGATAAAAAAAACATATATTTTATATTATTAAAATGTCCTAACTAAAAAAAAAAAATTTACAAGAAAATTCAAATATTTTTGAATAAGTCTTGCCATATTGATTTGTTCGTTTTCTATAATCTTAACTAATTATTTTTATCTAATGATAATCTTTCTATGTGAATCAGATACAGGTGTTTGAGGCATTGGTTAGAAGGAGCAAACAAAGGCACAACAGATATTTTCATTGAAAACCTTCCTGGTGCACCTGATAATATCAATCTTGCTCCCGATGGATCCTTCTGGATCGCTTTGATTCAGGTATTATTACTATGAATTCTTGGCCACACACACACTATCTTAAATTTTTCGGTGTATATACATCATAAGATAAATGTTAGTCATACTATTTTTAATATTCTTTATTATTGACTAAATTTTTTTAGAAATTTTAAATTTTAATGAATTTCATTTTTTATTTAATTACTCCCTCGATTTAGAGGTAGAACCCACAAACATATGTGATTTTCAATCAATTTCATTCAATAACAGATAGTGTTAAAAAGTTTGAGAGGGTTGGTAACATATCTGGCGAGCTAAAATATGACATGATACCGAATTGTTTTTGGTAAATGTTGATGTCACAGTTGACTTCTGAAGGATTTGAGTTTGTCCACAACTACAAGATAACTAAGCACTTGGTTGCATCGTTTCCAAGGCTAATTAACCTTGTCAATGGCTGCAAGAAGAAAGCAACGGTGGTGAATGTGGCAACTAATGGCAGGATAATAAGAAAGCTTGATGATAGTGATGGGAAGGTGATTAATTTTGTGACTTCAGCTGTGGAGTTTGAGGACCACCTTTACCTTGGTAGTCTTAATTCCAACTTTGTTGGAAAATTACCATTGTATAGTGCATAGAATAGTCAAGTTTAGCCCTCCTTGAATAAAGGTGTGCCTCAGCTTGGATCAAGCGAAAGAAGCATCCCATGATGGATATGTATGATTTAGACCAAGCACATGTAGGAGAATATTGTTCCATAATGCATATTCTCTGTTCACATTTTGTTAGTACTAGAACTAGTATTCTGTTTTTGACTGAAAAAAAAATAAAGGAAAAATTGAGTGGTAAAAAAATATGAAGACCATCAATCGGATAGCACCATTGCCTAGTGTAGTACCTCTAAGAGTGTTGCTAGGTGCACCCAGCATTCTAATAAAATGGCAAAATTATCCTTGCTTGATTTTTCTCTTACGGATCAAGTTGATCCGGAAGTCTTTTCCAGGTCAAGTTGATCCGGAAGTCTCTTACGGATCAACTTGATCCGTAAGAGGAAAAATAAATTTTTTGTTAATTATACAATATATTTAAAAATATTTATTTTGCTAATCAATTAATCATAATCATAATTCATGTTAATCAATCAATCATAATTTCCTAAAAGAGGATATATCTATATATAATCATAATTCATTCTAATTAATCATAATTCCCTAAAAGAGGATATATCTATATATAATCATAATTCATGCTAATCAATCAATCATGCCAATCAATCATAATTCCCTAAAAGAAGATATATCCGAGAAAATTGAATCTAATTCAATCATAATTAACATGAATTATGATTATATATAGATATATCCTCTTTTAGGGAATTATGATTGATTAGCATGAATTATGATTATGATTGATTGATTAGCAAAATAAATATCTTTAAACATCTTGTATAATTAACAAAAAAATTATTTTTCCTCTTACAAATCAAGTTAATCTGAAAGTCTTACGGATCAAGTTGATCCGAAAGAGACTTCTGGATCAAGTTGATCCATAAGAAAAAAATCAAGCAAGAGTAATTTTGTCATTTTTTTAGAATGTTGGATGCACCAACAATAATGCTGGATGCACCTAGCAACACTCTACCTCTAAATGTACCAAGAGAAAATGAGATGGGTTCAACTGTTAAATTTCTCACGCACAACTCCCAATTTCATCACAACTCTAGACTGTGAAACTCTTTGCAATCCCTTTCCATAATGAATATAGAAATGCATATCCATTGGGATAAATAGACATATCATATCATATTTAGTTAATTACTTGTGCTTTATTGGTCAATATTTTAATCATAACTCTACACTCCCATGATATCAAAGGGACTCACCCAACAAAAATAGGAAACGCAGCAGAAATGGCCATGGAAGATATTCCCTGGTAGATGGCAACAAATTCAATCGGAAATCATACAAGCCAAGAAAACCGACATTTTTTTGTAATTAGAAAACTGAGTTTTATTATCTCATCAAATTCAAAAAGTAGTGGACTAAAAGCACAAAAATTGATCATGATTGCTTCTCTTTTTCCTTTTTGGCGAATACATGATTACTTCTCTTGATTCTTGAAAAAGCACATTAGCTTTTAATTAACAGTTGCTGCAGGATTGTTTCCTTAATGTTATCGCTTAGACAAGACTTTGATCCAACAAAAATACACAGCATCAATCGTGCTCTGAACGCTCAAATGGAATTTTATCCTTATAAGAAAAAAACGAAAATGATTGAAAAACAGCTATTTGATTTAGAAAAACCAAAGTTGGCTGTCGATACTTTGCAACTAAAATCTGAACTCAATAATAGTAGCCACTGGATTAAGTCTACTGTATCCTCATCTTCTTTTCAACTCTTGATGAATGCCTTTTGGTGTCATGTAATTGGTCCCCTTTTGCTTTCCTACTATTTACGAATTCAGAGAAGGATGGTATCTGTGGCAAATTGGTACTAAAAGAACCTTCCATTGGCAAGACACATGCAGAAGTTTCTGATCTAGCAGTGCCTGAGTGTTCATTGCTGGTATCTCTTGCATAAGGATCTAAAGCAGGTGGCGATGTGAGGGGCTGTTCAGCTGGTGTGAGGGGCTGATTAGCTGGGATGAGGAGGTTTTCAGCTTCAGACAAGACATTCATTGAGGTAGAAGCATTAATTGCACTAAGTCGGTTGATCAGTTCGCTAGAACTTGCAGTTGTCAGCCATCTTACAGTACTTGCCACTTGCGAATAATAGAATGATTTACCAACCTTGCCATATTTCTTGTAGCATTCTTCTTCAAGGAAAGATGCTGATGTTTCCATTTCAATCCTGAACAAATGTATTAAATTGAGAAATATGGATATAGCTCATATCTCAACTGTCATTGTTGCTTCTAATTGTTGAGTGGTAGGGAAGGTGTACCAAGCACAAGCACACATGCATGTAAACAAGGACTTGGAACTAGAGAACTTATGCTTTAGCTGTGATATAATTTAAGGTGATATTTATCATCGCCATCAATATATTATGGGGAAACACTTGGTTTTGGTATTTAAATAATTCATCTTTAGCAATATAATGATGTGATCTTTGAACAAGATTCATATCAATTAAGTTTCACTGTTAAAGCAAGAAACTATCGAGCAATTGAGTGGATGGTTTATTTTGTTTTGGCAGAAGGAGTGGGGTGATAGAAGAAAAACTAAAACAAGCAAGAAGGATGATAAACATACTTGAAGTTGTCAAGCCGTTGCTGAACCTGTTTTAGAGCATTTTGTAACCTTTGCCTGCTTGATCCTCGCATTGGATCAGAAATAGCATTTTTGTCAACTTTGTTGCTCTGTAAATCAAATTACATAAGTGGGTATGCAGACAGTGGAACAGTTTATCTCTATTGATCTTAACAGTACTGAACTTCAAAAAGAAATAGGCAGAGACTACAAAAGAATCAAAGAACTGTTCTGCCTTTCCCAGTACAGATTGCTTCGGTACAGTTTTTGCTATGTTACCACCCAAAGGTTCTAACCATGCAAAATAGGATAAGGCATAAAAGAATAGGAGAATTTACGTTTTTAACTAACAAAGTGATCAATTAAGATAAACCTGTTTGTAAGCATTATTATTTCGATAGAAGTTTTCTTCTGCCCGTTGTAACATAGCAAGCTTTTCACTCACTCCCAATTTGGATTGAAGCTTTGACCGGGTTAGGTTGTTGACAACCTCATTACCATCTGCCAATGAAAATTCATCCACATGAATCGATCGTCTAATAACCACACTTCTTCACCCCAAGAGTAAAACACAAGCAACTGAAATTAGGTACTACCATCTGAATCAGATATATCTTCCTCTGATCCACTAGCTTCCTCATCCTGATTCCAGAATTCAGATAACTGTTCTCCGTTAATTGCATCAGTGGAACTGAAAATTGGAAGTTGTGAATAAATCAGAAGCTAGACTTCATTTCATTGGATTAATTAATATAGCAAAAGGCAATCACCATCAAGCCAATTATAAAATACACAAAGAATAACCATAAAGTGATACAAACAAGTCAGACCATACAATCCTCATGTTGGAGGAAACTACTCAATAGTCAAATTATGTTAACTCCATTGTTTTCTTTTCTTTTTATGTTATTGGATAAATACAAGCGAGAAGAAAGTCCCATGGTAGGTCCTATAAAATCACACACTAAAAAAGCACAACCTTGAGGCAAAAAGCTCTCTTAAAATTCCATCTTTATACCCATATAGCCATATCAGATAATGTCATTTGAGTAACAAAATAAACCATGGTCTGCATGTGGTACCTAGCATTCATAAAATTTATCATAGCACAAAAAACAACAGCTCATGTATACCCAAAATCTGTTCTGTTTATCAACTTTAAGTTCAATTCCTAATGCATAATAGGCTTCTTTTCCCATGAAAAGCACCTGGTCATAAAAACTCGAGAAGAACCATTTTTCTGGCGTAGAGCACAAGCAGTTGTGAGATCCTCCAAATATCGGGCAACTAAGTTTGGATGTCTGCAGCCATCACATGTTTTTCCACATAGTGATGCAGTTACCTGCTTTTAACAAAGATAATTAATAATCCACAAGGGTCAACACGGAACACACCACATATTACCTAGGTATTTCATTACCTGTTCCCCAAAACTCTCGAGAACCCTTTTCCTGCGACATCCAGACCCTTCACAATATTCAACCATCTACATAGTTACAGATACATTCCATTTTGTAAGTATATAATGGCATGGTGCATAGCTACTTTGTTAAAGGAAAAGCACGCAGAGATTAGATGTCACCAGATTGAAAGCAATCAGGGACATTTTGGATGATTCTTCTTGTGAACTAGATGACTGTGACTTCTTGCTCACTGATTTACGTAATATAAATTCCTGACACAGATTGCAATGAGAAAACAAGTCTAATAAGAAAAACAAGAGCAAAGTATCAAGTAAGCCAACCATTCTTTTGCGATCATCTACCCCATAGTACAGCAGACTTCTAGATGGCAATTGATCACGACCAGCTCTGCCTGACTCTTGATAGAATGCTTCCATTGACTTGGGAATGTTGAAGTGGCATACAATTCTGACATCCTTTCTATCAATGCCCTGGTTAATTTGGTCTCAAGTTATTACCAGCAATTCACGAGTATAATGAAGATTACAAATGTTAAAACATCACAGAAATTTTAGTCAAGCTAATACAAAATCACCATGTAGTACGTACCATTCTGAAAGAAGACCAAAGGCTCAGTAACTATATGCAACAGCACAGCTCCATGCAGAGATTAGGAAAAAAAAAAAAAAGGAATACATCACAATCTCAAATAAATAAATAAATTCTTAGCATCATACTAAAATCAGAAATGTTGTAAATATACTTGAACCAGTAATTTATACCATCTTACAATTGTGGGTTTAGGCCCTAACTCAACCTTATAAAAATAGCTTAAATTTGGAGAGAACTAATCACCAGGAGAATATGGTGGAGGCTTTTTTTTTCCAAGATTCACGGTCATAAGCTTTCAGGTAGTTTAGCTCATGAGACACCATATTACTTGAAGAAAAATTTTCCCCAGCAATATCAATTTCAAAGATGATCTCATGCACAGTGGCAGGCTTTGAGACACATGCCACAAAGTGACGAAAAATCAGTTGACAACTTGACATAGATCAATGTGGTCATTGTCAAACTGTCCTCCTACACAAAATTTTGAGGCGGTCAACTGAATAGACGACTTTTGCCCAAAAATCATGACTTTTTGATCTCTAAAACCTAAAATAAATAATTGCAGTTAAAACTAGGTAGTAGCATTAAGAGGCTTATGTAATTGCAAATCACAAAGTATCAATTATTTTCCACACCTTTTGATAGCTTATTTTGATTATTGAAATTTGCAGCTATTTGTTCTCCAACTCTATCCATAACTTCATAGATACATGGCATGACAAGTTTTCTGTCACCAACTACAAGCCTTAAAACCTTTACAGTGCAATCACACATATACTGGATACATTTCCAAAATGCATCACATAAACAATATTCATCACTTGTTTGCCCTCATTTTACCAGTATGATTACTAGTAGTCCAGTCTTCAAAAGCAAACAAAGATCGAAGTGCATTCTTTTGTTATATTATACATTGTAGGGTGAGATAAGCATTTGCAAACCTTGTGAATGTTGATTTAGATAACTCCTTTCATTGGAATGCTTTCTATACAAGTTTAGGACCCATGTGTGCCTATAAATGGAAGTTGTGACTTTTTGCATCTGCAATGGTATTAAAAAATATCGGAAGATAGCCAATGTCTTCAAGGTAGTGAGCTAAACAAGGAGACCAAAATAACTTTGTTCTCTTCTCCTCTAACATCTTTCCAGTTATACCACAGGATGTGAAGCATCGTCTGCCACAAGTTGCACTACATTTTTTTTTGCTCGGCAAGTTGCACTACATTATCTTCCCTAATTTCTTCTACCATGGAATTCAATAATTCAAATATTTGTTTGACATCCTTGATTGCATCACAAGTGTCAAGAAATTTTAAGAAAACAATTGCTCTTTGACTATAAACCAAAAAATTGGAAACTGACATGTCTTTTCCATTTATCCAACCATCACATATCAAAGTACAACCCCATTTTTTCCATTCCAACATGTATTTAACTTTTTCAAGTAAGATACATCTATTTCAGGAAGTAAGACATTTTAACCCTCTTCATATTCACCATCAGATTTCAGCATTTGGACAAATATAGGAATTCTTAAACTGATTCAATGACAAAGCATTGCCATAGACACATTAGGAAATGTCTTGAATCACCAACTCATTGATCTTTCAACACCTCAAACATTGTTTTTTGCTTCATAGTTCCTAGCTTTCCCTTAGCAAATGACTTCGTTGTTCCTTTTTGTGTATAATCTTGTGTGTGTTTTTTTGTCTTGAATCTATGGACATAAACACTTCCTTGTTCCAATGAACTATGACGTGAGTAAAAAAAAAAAAGAACCATGAAGGAGAAGCAGGGAACTATGAAGCAAAAACTAATGAATATGGTGTTGAAAGATAGGGAGTCTGTGATTCAAGACATTTGCAAATGTATATATGGCAATGCTTTGTCATTAATTTGGTAAGAAGTTTTATTTGTACAAATGTTGAAATTTGTTGGTGAATATAGAAGGGATTTAAAGCATCCTACTTATCATGAGAATAAAGTATCTTGAAAAAGGAAATTGACAACATCCAAGTAAGTTTCGAGAAATACAAGGTTGAATGGGAAAAGTAGGGCTATACTTTTATGTGTAACGGTCCGACAAATGGAAAAAGGCAAGTCACTTACAAAGTTTTGGTTAATATTCCTAGTGAGACTTTTTTCTTAAAATTTGTTTACAGTAGTGATGTTATCAAGGATGCCAAGCTAATATTTGAATTATTCTATTCCATAGTAGAAGAAACTATGGATGACAACGTGGTGCAAATTGTGACAAATGGTGCTTCTTGTCTCCATATTCAACTCTACCTTGATTTAATCCTTAAAGATAATGGATAGCCTAAAAATTTTATAATACCATTGCAAATGAAAAAAACTTCATTTATAGGCATACATGGGTTATAAAATATAGAAAATAGACAGGAGTTAGCTAAACAAGCAGTCATAAGACTTGCAACTTCTTATCACACCCAACCATATATAAAAAAATGTTCCTTGGTCTATGTTTGCTTCAAAGGAATGGGCTACTAGTAATCATTCTAGTAAAAATGTGGGTAAAAAAGTTATTAACATTGTTTTATGGGTGCTAGATTTTGAAAATCCATCCAATAATGCTATAAGTGTGTGACTCCACTTGTGCAAGTTAAGCATTATAGATGGAAACTCAAAACCTATCATGTCATATATCCATGAAGCTATGGATAAAGTTAAAGGACATAGTTGCAAACTTCAAAAATAAAGAGTAAAGATATAAAAAGGTGTGGAAGATTGATATTCATTGGAATTTACAATTACATAGGCCTTTCATGTTATTTCTTACTACCATAATCCTAAGTAATTCTACTCTTAAGTTTTATGGACTACAATTATTTATTTTAGGCTTTAGAGATCAAATCATGTTACTTTGGTAATTGAAAATTTACTGATTCCTTATTTTATTAGGCTTCACTGTGACAAGACAAAACTTTAATCCGTATAGTTTAGTTTTTATTTGGTTTATATGAGACCATTGAAAGAATGGTCCCAAACAAAGGATTAGTTAATTATAGATGCAAGACACCCAAGGGACTTTTTGGTAAGAACATGACACTGAACACTAGAAAAAGAAGTAACTTGGTCAGCTTTAGACTAATTTCATGATTCATGACAGTCAAGATATAGTTTTGATTTTTATTTTGTCTTTTAGTTTGACACTGCAACTCTTTTGTGAGAAAGTTTTGGTGGAGAAGACAAAGAGTTACAAAAGCAAGAAATGAGAGTTTTGAGTCTCATTTGTAGTGCTACTGGTGCGAAAGAAATTGGAGCACATTTGATCAAGTCCATATTAAGAAATAAGAAAAGAAATTGCTTAGAGCAACAAAGATTAAATGTTCTTGGTTGTCAAACTCATTATTATGTTTTTCTTTCTCTAATAGGTCCAAGAACCTTGAATGTCAAGGTTGATAAGGGAAAAACTACCATAATAGATGAGAATGAAAGTGAAGAGATAGTTGGAGATGTATAAGAATAAGGATGAACTCACATTGATCTTAGGGCTGATGAATAAGAGTACAAAACCAAGGCGTAGAAAGTAGGAAACAGTAATCTGCATTTTGTCATCTTTATGTTTTTTTTGAGGGGTTGAACACTTTGTGCATTATATAATGTTATCTTTTTGGCTTGTCATTTATTTTTAGGGGGTTCTTGATAATTATAATACATAAATGTGTTTTATAACATGAGCACACCACCACCTACTAATAATAAAAACATTTAATTATTCATAATACGATTTGATTCACGATTCAGATATTAGCTCCTTCAATTCACAATTTGAATCCCAATTCAATAACCTTGGTGGTCTAAATACTAAATACATTTATCATGTGATGGATGAAGTCATTTAATATGGGATACAAGAATGGTGTGTTATTCTAACAATTGATGGCAATCATTGATGATAGGTGGTGGCGGTGTTGACAAGACACTGGTTAACAGCAGGACAAGCATATGACAAGATACATGGTGGGAAAAATGGAAAGAGAGAGGGAGAATGCATGGACATCAGGTCGGCATGTTGTTTATTTTTTAATTGTTACATATTTAGTTAATATGTATTTTGAAACCCTTTTCTTAATTCATTTTACAAGATATGAGTATCATAGTGTCAGACATACCCAAAAAATGTAGCATAGCTTGTGTTTTATGGTTAACATCAGTTAAGCCTAGGATGATTATTGAGTCGTCTGAGTTATATCTTCAAAGTCAGTTCAGTTCTCATACACATTAATTGTTTTAAATGGATATAGTTGTCATTATGATTATACTAGGGTGATAAAAAAATAACAGAATAAAAAAAATTAATAATATAAAAGTAGTGGGAAGTTTATTAAAATTAGAAGAAAATTTTGAAATTTAAGAAGTGGCAAGGGTAAAATTGTCCAATGAATTGAGTACACCAAATGGGGTAATTTCCATTATTAATAGTTATAGATAAAATATATCAAATATGTTTAATATACTGTGTCCTAAGCAGTGTTATCAGTGTTGGCTCATGGCAGTGAATCAAAAGTGCATCCAATGGTGGTTTTTTTTTTTTTTTTGCACTGTGCAGCCAATGGTGGTTATGTTAAAAAAACAAGTATAAAAGAAAAACTGCAAAAATAATCTGCCGAATATAAATGACAAAATAATAAATTATATCAAGATTATAGAAACATTTCTTAGGAAATTAAAAATCACCAAATCTATTTCAAAATTAAGATAAAAAACACAAAAAGGCAAACCATAAAACAATTATTGGATGTTGAACAAAAAAATAATGTAGTTATGAAAATGGTGGGTAAATTATAGTACATGTATTGCTATTACCTTTTTATTTTACTTTAAAAATATTTTCTATTCTCCATTTCTGCTATTTTACTACGAAATTATTTTTATAATTAATTGGTTAATTGATTAGTTATTAGTATAATTTTAAAACAAAAGTGCATATAATAAAACTAATAAAAAGGAATATAATAAATAAAATTAATTATAGTAATTTATATATTTTAATCTATCAACATTATTTTCAATCTTTATATTGGTCCTGTCATGTTTGGTCAAAAGCATAGTTAATAGCACGCTTTTGCACTATGAAGGTGTCATGGCCTTTGGCCACTACAAAAGTCCCATGATAGGGCATTTTAGCTCAGCAGATGTCGCACCCAATATCAAACCAGAATTCATTGTAATTCATAGCTGTTATGGCCGCTACTGTGAACAGGAGCCAAAAAACTCACCTCCCCCCACCCCCACCACCACCACAAAGCAACATGTAATTGCATGCTACTTAAAACAAACATAAAAAGGGGAAAGCATACCCAAAAGCAACAGTAGCAACAACAACTTTTATCTTGGAAGATATCCAATCATCCAACACCGAAGTTCGCATTTTATTATTCAATCCTGCATGATAAGCTGAAAAGACCTAACATAATATATGAACATTGTAACAACTGAGTTGTAGACAATTAGCAAAGAACAGTAAAATTATATAAAAGTACCAGCACATGAAATGCCATTTTGGGATAGATTAGTTGACAAGTCATCACACATTGAACGTTCAAGGCAGTACACTATTGCACAGACATCTCCCAGAGATTTGAGTGTATTAGATAAATCAGCATAAGCATCATCCAACAGATCTTTGTATCTAACTGTATCATTAAGAAATCAAATCAGATTTTGAATTTAAAAATTATAAATTAGCTGCATCTCATACAAAATCAACATCTAGAGCTATCACCAATAAAACTCATGTAATTGGATTGCTTAAAGTAGCCTAAATAGAATAGCATGCAATTCTTTTGCTTTGTTCTATCATCTTTGTCATTGAATCTTCACCATCAATGGTAGCAGACACTAAGATTTATGTAGCGTGTGGATTGATTTATCATTTATGCACCAGTCAGATTACATGTCATATAGGACAGCTATATTTCACCATTACTAGCATAGAAATCATGGCATAAAAGCTTTTTTTAGTTATAAATCCAATCAACAAAGCAGAACTAACCTTCATAATATATATTAGGACGATTAAATGAAGACTTGAGCATTAATGGATTTTGCATCTGCAAGGATTCAACTACATCCTTCTGAACCCTACAGAAAAATGAATATCCAAGGAATCAATGCCACAGCGTAATTCCCATTTCTCTCCCCTCAAAACATAAAAATTTGAGATAAGAATGAATGAGAATGCCTGTACCAAAAAAATTACCCAGAATGTGCAATGATCATTGTGGTAAGATGAGTGTTGACAGAATAACTAGCAAAGAATAATTTGACAATTCAATAATACAAAAAATCCTTTCATGATACAAAATATACCAGAAGTTGCTTGTTATATATATAGACTAAATTATTGTTTTGGTCCTCTAATTTTTAAATGGTTCAATTTGGTCCTCTAATTTATAAAATCAAATCAAGTAAGTCTTTCCGTCTAAATTAAAGCTAACGACGTTAACATAGGAAGGTCACATGTCGCTTTTACACTTTTTGGCGGTTTAAAAACCTCCAGTATGTGGTCTTTTTTTATACCGCATCTCCAGTGAGAGCATGTTCATGCGGACAAAACTTTTGAATGATATCTTTGTTGAGACACATGACAGCGAGCCATCCAAAGGCACCATTGCCATCGCCCTACCAAACGCTCTTGATCTCTTCCCTTCCCAGCAGAAGCCATCCACCCCCTGCATTCAAAATGCGAAACTGATAGATACAATCAACTTCCTTCAATATCACAAAGTTCCTTTCTGGAATCCCCAAATGCATCTCCCTCCACAACCATATTCAGATATTCCCCCTTTTCACCTTCAATTTTCGCTTAACCCCAACACAATCCCACTAAAGCAACCCACGTGCTTTCTCATCCTCGATTAAGACCATTGGATCTCCACCCTCACAATAAAATATTTATTTCAAGCCCCAACCATCCATTCAGTTTCGCATTAATTTTCCATTGGCTTACCATCATTATCAAATTCAAAACACTCCCCCATCAACTTTCCACACATGCTTGCTTTTACTCACTCCAAATTCATCACCACCAGAAAGAGAGAAAGAGAGTAGAGTGAAGGTGTGGTTTCAGTATAAAAATAAAAAATAAAAAATAAAAAAACAACATCACTTACTAGCGGTTTTTAACTTTAATTTAGACAAAAGGACTTAATTGAACTGATTTTAAAAATTACAGAATCAAATCGAACCATTTATAATTTGAGAACCAAAACAGTAATTTAGCCATATATATATCACCTATAGGAGAATAACAATTGCAAAACCCTGTGACAAGCGGACAATTGCCAAATTATTGTTCAAAACCAGTGTTGTTAAATGGCGGCCATGGCGGCGCCATGGCGGATTTTCATGGCGGTTTTTCGAAAAAACGCCACCGAATAGCGGTGGCGTGGCGGGTTTGGGATGGCGGCGCCATGGCGGTCGTGGCGGTTATGGCGGGGTGGCGGAAAATGGCGTTTTTTTTTTTGCTTTTTGTCCGCGGTAGGAGTTGGGCTGACCCGACCCAACCCTACCCGGTTATTCATTCAGCTAAAAGACCCTCTAGCACAGCTCTGTGATTCAGAACAACCTTCCATCTAAGAGAGAACCCAACCGCGAGCCTCCCCTGCACCAGCCGCGTCCCTCCCGCACCCCACACGCGCACCCAGCCGCGACACCCGCAGCCGCACGCGCACGCAGCTGCGACGACCTCCGGCAGCGACGCACCGGCACAAACGGCGGCGACGAGCTCCGGCAGCGACGCACCTGTCACGAACGGCGGCCTGCAGCGAGAAGTTCTCGCGGAGAAGACGAAGCTGTCGCGAATAAGAAGAAGACGTAGGTTTTCTTAATTTTATTTTTGCTGTTTGGCACCCCCTGTTTTCTGTCTGCAGCTTTTTTTTTCCTTTTGTTATTTGACACCCCTTTTTACTTTTAACAGTCCCTTTTTTTTTTCGTATTTGACACCACAATTTTTTTTTCTGTTCAGTCCTCTTTTAAATGGCTGAGTTTATTTGAACTCTTTAATGAGTTTATTTGGTGTTGGTACTTGATTATTGTATGAACTCATGAAACTTTTTTAGTTTATTTGAATGCAATCCTTTGTTTTTTTCAATTTCAATGAGTTTATATATATGTTTTTTTTTTTTTTGGTCCGCCATGACATCCGCTATTTTCCGCTACGCCATCCGCCATATTTTTATGGCGGATTTTTTACTTTCCGCCATGAACCGCCATCCACCATTAACAACATTGTTCAAAACAATATGCAAGGTTGCTAAAGCAGAAGCTTGAATATGAAATACAATCATGAACAAAATTAAAATGTAACAAAATAACAAGCTAATTTATCATAGAAATCAAATTAAGACTCACTTAGGCACAGCAGTAGCAGTCAAAGCTAATATTGGTACATCTGGTAGGTGGCTTCTCAAAGAGGATAGCTTACGGTAGCTAGGTCTGTGTTCCCAAATAGAGAAGGAAAAGAGAATTGTATATCATGAGAATAAACTCTAATTCATATGTATATAATGGAAATTAAACACAACCACCCACAAACTCAATCAAATATTCAGATATTGGATAAAGAAAACCCAAAAGGCAAAGATAAGAGACATAATGGAATTCAGCTGGAATCTATTGAAGTACAATCAAGTACTACCAATATTAACATTCTAGCTTTAGCATTAGCATAAAATGTAAAAATAAAAGAAAGCATATATACAAGTGAATGGAGCAAAAGAGAGAATGAATCTAATATTCTAATTATGCGGGCACTAGGGAAATATTAGCATATAATATTTTAATTGCCTTAGCAGAAACATATAGATCCAATAAGATAACCACGAAAGAATTCCAGCATGACAAACTCCAATTGGCTTGTTGCAGAATGGATGACAAACCTGAAATCATGACCCCAAGATGAGATGCAATGCGCCTGAAAATTTTGCAGAGTGAAATTATTAACAGAACAATTAAATTCCAGCAGAAACAGAAATTTGAAATGGTCTTTCCAGCTCACACCTCATCTATCGCAATCAGATTTAGCAACCCCCTGGTATAAATCTTTGTCAGCTTAGTCATAAACCCTGGTGTTGTTATCAACTCTGGAGTCACATATAGCAGCCTCGTAGAAGGTTTTCCAGAATCAAGGTCCTCATGAATCTTAAAACATAAACGATAAAAATCACTTTCCTGAATCAATAACACTAGGGAACAAGTGAGGAATTGGTTACAATAAAGATGGTTAGGCTAGACACAATGATAAAGTTGCTGCCTTGCTACTCGCTAGGTGATAGTATCAGTCATTGATTCAAGCTCCTAGTATCAGTCACATTGCTTGCAAGATGAGTCATCTTACATCTACCCCAGACCCCACTAGGTAGGAGCAGGGAGTCTCATGCATCAGATTGCCTATCATAAAATACCAGCATTTTAACAGCTCACCTTTACTTTTGCATCTGTTGTTTTCGTTGAGGAGAGAAATTCTGCCGCTATGCCTTTCTCCTTTAGTGCCATTACTTGGTTTTCCTAACTTATAGAAAGACAGAAAAATGAGCCAAAACAAGCTTTTAATTCAGAAAATCAACATGTCTGAAAAAGCCATAAATTCGATGTAATTTAAAAGATTCACATACCATTAAGGCTGTCAGAGGAACAAAAGTCAGAAATCACATGTGTCCTAGCACACAAAACTAAGTGAATTACCAAGCAGCAATAAGCTCAGAAAAAGTTACAAAATTTATAAAAGAAGAATGTGATTCACCTATTAAAGGGCAAACGACAAGCACAATGCCTGCTTTTGCCAATGCAGGGATCTGATAACACATCGACTTGCCTCCTCCAGTTGGCATAAGACAAAAACAATCTTTCCCTGCAGCCAAAAAATAAAAATAAAGAGCCACAATCAATGGAAAAATCAAACTTAAATTACCACATGCTAGGGGTGTGAAAAAAACAAACAAACCAAACTGATCTAAAATTGAACTGAATTATATAAACCGAACCAGTTTGAGAAAACCAAACCGTTTTTATAAAGGGGTTTAGTTCGGTTCTCAGGAAAAACCGAACCATATATGAGTATAAAATAGATAACCAAATTGAACCGAATCGAGCCTAAAAAACAAACCAAACCACTTTATAACTGAACCTAAATTGAACCATTTTTATAAAGTGAAGTGGTTTGTTGAATCAATTCGGATTTTTTGGAAAATCCAAAAACCACTTGTGAATCAAATAGTCACTTCTCTTTCCCTAATGCAAAGAACACAAGTTGAATTGATATCATTAATCATCAACAATTCTCTAAGGCACCAATTACTACAAACACAAAGAAAAAAATACCATAATTCAATTTTTCTATGCTTTTAGAGAGAAAAAGGTTAATGCACCTGAGAGCACAGCTTGAATAGCGTCCAATTGCATGTCCCTGAAATCGGGGTACCCAAAATGCCATCTCAGAAGCTTCACCAACGTTTCCTTGCGGCGCAATTCCTCCCTCTTCTTGTTCGCATTCGCGTCGCTCAGTGGCAATGCCGACTTCTGCATTTCGATTCCAACCTGCCAAACCAAAAATCGGTCAAAGAATTCGCCACAAGAAGAATTTGAGAATTGAATTGCTTGAACGTGCGTCGAAAGTGCGAACCTTTGATCGAAGGGTTTCGTGAATCGCTCAGTGCAAAGCCGTTAGCGGGTTTTTCTTTTATTTTCTGTATGGGTCAGAAATTGAATTTGGACAGTGAATGAATTGCGTCGGGCCTTTTATATATGCTTAGGTGAGTGAAAAAACAGGGTAACAATTTAGAGCAAAAGGAGTAAACAAAAAAAAGAAAAATATCTCTTACTTACTAGCATAGGAAGAAAAGAATAATTACATTAAATGATGTTTATAGATTTTTAAATTTAATAATAATAATAAAAATAATCAATCATAAAAGATTTTTTCCTATAAAAAATACCACGTGACTTTACTATATTAACTTTATTCTAAAAAAATTAGGTTAATTTTATTTTTTAATTCAAAAAGACATAATCATATTAGATAATTATGACATGTATATTTTGATTTAAATTTATAACATTTAAATTAAGAAATACATATGATTTATTCTTATTTAACAAACACTTTTAATTGTAAATTGAAATATATTTTTTTAGAAACTAAAACTTTAAGAGTGTGTTTGATGGTGTATCTTGTCCTTCTAATCAACTTTGGTACACCAATAACATGTGATTTCTGTAACTTTTAGTTATTTCGTTTTAATAGTATAGTATATAGTATATTTCTTATCATGAAAAATAATTGGGTTGGATTATGACACAATATGGTAAGATAGTCTTTTTCTTTTCCTCCTTCAATCATATCACCATCACTCTTGCCACTAGGAGATCCATTTGCTCCCACAAGATTTTTTTTTTTATTTGTTTGTGTAATAAAAAAATTGTTCCCATAAAAAAACAAACACTACCCCCATGATATTTTTTTTGTTAAAATGAAAGTGAAAAGAATATAAGAAATAAAAAAGGAGAATAAATTGATATTGTTCTTTTAATTTAATAGAATTGATAATAAAAAAAATCATATAACATTTTTAAATACGAAGATGTGTAGAAAACAATTGGAATTTGTAAAAGTTTAAGTATTTGAAATTTTTTTATCATGAGATTATATATTTTGTAAAAGCTTAAAATATTTTTCTTTTTGTGAAAATATTATAAATTTGTATTGTCCCCACTAAAAAAACTCTAGATATATCTCTTGTTATTAGGGGTGGGAATAGGCCAGGTCAGGCCAGACTTTGAAAGGCCTGAGTCTAGCCTACGATGAATCTTTGAGGCTTGAGCTTGGCGTATAGCCTATCAAAGACTTTTTATTTTGGCTCGGCCTGGCCTTTTTAAAAGACCTGGTAGCCTTTTTAAAAGCCTTCTTCACATTTAATATTATTATGGATGAAGTAGGAACGTAATAGGAAAGTTAAAGAAAAAGGAAAGTCAATAAAAATAATAAGGAATATAAAAGGACACATAACTCATACCTAAATTGTAATTACATTTTTACTTAATTATAGGAATAAAAGTTATGAAGGTAATCAAAGTCTGATAGTTTTTAAAAAAATAATTGTACCTAAAAAATAATATCATATATATATATATATATATATATATATATATATATATATATATATATGTCAGCCTATCAGGCTTATAAGGCTTTTTAATAAGTTTAAGCTTGGTCTATTTAATTTAATAGACTTTTAAAAAAGCTTGAGTCTAGGCTTTTAATTAAATAGGCCAGTTCAGGCCAGACTTTATGTAGGTCAGGCCGTAGGCCCCTGTAGGCTGGTCTGGCCTATTCTCATCCCTACTTGTTATCATTACCATTGTTGTCACATCTATCATTACTAACACCTTTATCATCGCCATAACATTGTTATCATCACTTGTTAAAGTTGTTATCACTATTATCATTATACTCATTATTGTTATTGTCGTTACTATAACCCTCACTAACACCCTGTGTGTTAATAGTTGTGATGACAATAATTATAATAATGATAATAATGAAAAAAATAAAGATCAAGATGATGATAATGATAACAATAATAATAATAATAATAAAATGATTACAATAACAACGATGACATTAAATGTTGTGGCAAGGAGGAAGGCAAGGTGATCACAATGACAAGAGTAGGAGCAGGTGTCAGGGGATTTGAAATTTTATATATTTTATATTTTCTAGTAATTCGTAAAAATTAAACTAAAAAATACTTTTTAGAAAATCATATATAATTTTAACAAAAGAGTACTTTTTCATTTGACATAATTTATATTTGTATGCACTAGAGGTTGGATACGATTAGAATTTATCCTGTCTACTCTCATATCTGTAACAACTGGGATTGCAAAAAATATGTTAAAAGGAGAGTCGCCACCAAAGTTATTTTTAGGGAAAAAAACATTGAAAAATCCTTTAAAAAATGGTTATTGCTAATGCTAAAAGGCTTTTGCAACAATTAAATCGGAAGTGCATCCAAAAGTAATTATTGTTGACCTTTATAGCAATTGTAACAACTAAATTAGAAGTGCATCCAAATAGTTACTACTAAAGCTTCATATACGTAAATAACAAATTATACAGTTAGGAATGAAAATAGTGATTTTAAGTCTAAAAGAAGATTCCAGAACTTTTATTTCTCCAAAAATTATATGACTGTACAACATTTTTAAGTAAAAAAAATAAAGTATTTTTGTACAAGGTGTCAATTTTTATCATATCTAATGTTTATACAATGGATCACTACACATATGACATAATTATCTCATGCAATATAATATATTTTTCCATGCCATACCAAACATTGCATAATATATTGATGTTATCATCTTATACAATTAGGTCTCAAAGTTAATAAGTCTTATCTAACTTGCGTACCAAAGAGGCTCTTAAAGAACCCTACCACTCCAATACTTTTCAAGCCTACAATGTTGTAACGTGTGATAAAAATCTCACTCTACCTTAACCTGTTTTCTGTACGAAGGCTTTGATGTCAAATGCATCACCAGCAGATGTCTTCGTAATGACACCCTGCTCAAAGAACATGAAATGGTTAGAGAACAAAATGCAACTGAACCCCATACAAATTATGCAAGTCAAGGAGGGAAGGGCTAAGAAAGAGTGAAAGACCTTCTCAGTGATGATCCCCGATATTAGATTAGCAGGAGTAACATCAAAAGCTGGGTTCCACACAGAAATTCCTGAGGCAGCAATCTGCTCTCCAAGTCCTCCATGTGTGTTCAGCAATTCCTTGGGAGACCTCTCCTCAATGACAATTTCTTGTCCAGAAGAAAGTGATAGATCAATGGAAGTTAGGGGTGCAGCCACATAAAAAGGTACATTATGAAACTTAGCGGACAAGGCAACGCTGTAGGTTCCAATTTTGTTGGCTGTGTCACCTGCAATGTCATATAGAGGAAGACGAATCTGATTATAGCTTTCATGCTCAAGCAAATTATAGCTTATTTTCATTGTAACTCAAAGTACCATTTGATGCAACCCGATCTGCCCCAACAACAACAGCATCCACATGTCCTGCCATATAGACTTCACAGCAGAATCGGCAATAAGAGTTCCTGGTATTTTTTCATGCACCAACTCAAAGGCAGTAAGTCTAGATCCCTGCAATTAAACATTATGATTGGTAAGCAAAAACCTCCAAATCAATCTAACTTTGATTTCATAGTGTGCAGTCAATGGAAATGTCATTCTTAACACAGATAGCCTACATGGCTACATTAATAAAGGTTAGATATGCATTCTCAAAAGTCAAAACTACTACAATCTTCAGCTATCATGTCATCAATCCACTGCCCCTGTCCAAAAAAAACACATAAAAATACAGGACCACTGTAATCAGCAAGATCATCACCTGCAATATTTCTGACTCTGGTAATGAAAATTAGTATTTTGGTTTAATGGGCCCCATTTTTTTTCCTCATCTTTTCCCTTTTTAAATGAACGACAGATGACTAGGCTGACAACCTAAGCTCAAATATAATAATTTGATAAACTACAACTATCACTAAGATACAGATTGAAGAATATCTGTTAGTTGAGTGCTCTTGTTCAGAGATCCATGCTACATATAGAAACTTTGAAGATGGATAGAAACCAAAAGGTAAATACATCATTATGGTTCAGTTATGTTCTCAAGTCATGCCATTAATCCTAGTTGTCAAATAATAAAACATAAAACAACTTATACAGATCATCCTATTTAAATATAACTTAGAGGATGCATATTCTCTTAAAAGAGCTCTGGGTATACCTAAATTTTGAATATACTAGGGAAAAGTGCACTCACTTGATTAAATGGGCGTGTTTCTGTGCAATAAGCCCTTTTTAGAACTCCGGCACTATGAAGTGCACGGATGACACCCAGAGCAGTACCATATCCAGCTGTGGCTAGACTGAGTATTAATCAAATACAAGTACAAGTGAGTCCAAACACCTCATCACTTCATTTGTCAAACAAGTAATAACTTATTTTTTCAAATTTGAAGGACTAAACTGATTTTTTTTCTCTTTTAGATTTGGGAGACCAAAACTGGATTCACCCCAAATTTCAGGGAATAAAAAATATAATAAGACCTTGTACTATAATAATAAGGGATGGTACTGTAACAGGCACCTTCCAGTGTTGCAATGAGTCAAAACAGAAAGCTTTTGTTTCTCTGTTTGTTGTTGAATAATACTAGCTCCATAAGAACCAATAGCTCTATTTGACGCAACATCATCCTCAAGCATAACTTCAGCAGCATCTATATACACCTATGAAGTAATCCAGTAGATTCAGCTTCAAATCGCCAAACCAAAAATAGGAGTAAAAAGTGTAAAAAAAAATGTATGTTCCTTTATTGGCAAGAATTCCTTAATTGTAAATTTTAGATATACTTGGAAAACACTCCTTCCCTCTGAAGTGGTAGCAGCAGCATTTGATATCACTTCTTTGAGTTTTGTCGCAGCATCTGATAGGTTCACTGCAGTTGGCCGACTGCAGTATTAAGAAAGGAATCATTATGCTTGAAACTTGAAAGGAACTTCACAACAACCACATCAACTTCTTAAAAAAAGACTTCAATATGCCAAATGCTATGTACTAGGCAATGACATACTTATATTAATCAAAATAAGTAGACTGCTGTCTTAGAAATGCAGAGAATCGGAAATACCTTGTGACAAGATATTCTAATTTCTTCTGCAGCAAGGATACAGCATCAGTAGCTGACCCATTAAAATCTAAATTGAACACCTCCACAGCCAAAGAGAGTGCCGCTGCAATTGCAATAGCAGGTGCTCCCCGGACCACCATTTCCCGTATGGCATTCCTGAGAAGGTTATTAACATTTAAATATTTGAATCCACTAACTGAAAAAATTAAGATCATAATCCAAATTCTAGAGGCTCTTTCAAATCTGTTACTATGGTAACATGACAATTGACCTCTTAAAAAGTTATCTATAGTGATCCAGCAAAATTCAAGGCAGCAGAAAACCAAGTCAGGTAGATTGACTACGTGCCCATGTAGCAAACTACAAGAACCAATTCTCTCACCATGAGACACATTTCAGTATAAGATCTATGATTAATACTAGTGTGTTTGATTCAACATAAAAAAATTCAAGTCTCTAGTCAAAATTTATGTAAAAAAAGTGAAATAAGACACAGAACTGACAGAAGCTAATGTACCAAGCTTCCACCACATCAAGTACTCTGTATCCACATCCAAACATGCAGTAAAATTAATTTGGCACACATCCCAACTGCATTCAACAATTTAAAAACTGATTCTATCAAAATCAATTCTACCAGACTTTAAATGCATGTTTGGTAACACAATTGCCAACAAGCAATCCACGTCAAGCAGAAGCTACAAAGAGCAGCTTAAACGTTTTTTTCTCAAATAGTCAAATCTAACATGGAAAGAGCAGTGAGACTTGGGTTGGGGACACGTATCCAAACACACAATAAATCAAACAAGCCGTGCCCGGAGAGGGAACATTTGGAAGAACTTTTATTGAACGTATTCGAGTTCATCTTAACATACAAGCCCTTAAATAGGTGTTTGCCTAAACCTTACCCTCCTATAAGCCTTGTTTTCCTTCTTTAGTTTATTTCAACAAATTCACATTGAGACTTATCCAAACAAGCTTTTTTCACAAAATAAGCACTTAATTACAACCTGTAAATGCAATAATCACATTATTACTCCCTTTACAACTCAAACAAAGCATCAGCGATGGCACAAACAAGTTTCTTTCTCCCTTCAAATTCAACTAGAATAATATCTTACCAGCCATCCGTTGAATCCCGAATTTCCAAGTAAACTGTCTCCAGAGGGAGCTTTCTCTGCAGAAGGTAAAGATCAAAACAAAACCGAAACGAAATGCATGGTTGTCAGCATCCGTACGGTAACATTCCTATCACTAATTAAGTCACGCTTTGAAATTTAAAAGAAGTTGAAAACGCAAAATGGTTTTGCATGCGAAAAATCGGCGAAGGGAAAGGGGAAATGGAGAGAAGACCTGATCGAGAAGCTGGAGGGAACCGCGCTTGTAGCATATGGCTTGGAGCGTTGTGGCTGCAACTTCGTTGGACTCAAATGCCATGCCTCCTTCGCTTTCCGAAACAGATTCTGCGTTTTTCTTAGGTTTCGGTTCCCAAAACCAAGAGAGCTTTACTTTGCTACTTTCCAGGAACTGCGTGCAATGAACTTGTAATCATGCTTTTCTCTTCTTTTATAGTAGATTCTTTCGCCACCAGCAGCCAATTTGTCTTTTTAATTTCCCAAGCCTTTGGTCCAAGAAATTTTTTTAACGTTGAACAATGACTAATTTGTTTGTTATAATAAATATTCGTTTCAAATATAATTTTGTTATTTCTATTTTATTTAATTTATAATTTTGATTTTTTATTTTAAAAAAATTATAATTTTAATCCTCTTGTTTTAAAATATAAATATTTGATTATCATATTTTAAAAAAATTTGTAATTTTAATTCTTGTATTATAGAAAACCCATAATTTTGGGTTAATATTTATTTTTTTCCATGTTTTATTTCTTTTATTTTTTATTTTTTAACTAATTAAATTATTTTTTTGATGTTACCTTAAATAAATATGTTAGATTTAGGGTTCATACAAATTAAGTTTATTATGAATAATAAAATTTACAATGAAGGGATTCAAAACGCTCTTAAGCTCACTCAACCACAACTCAACAAACAAACAAAAAAAGCTCACTAAATCCAAAATACAAAGTTCCCTTATAAAGGAAACAACAAGTAATTGTCTAACTGAAAATGGTTACAACATAAAAACATAAAACAATTACCGTTACAATACACCAGATTGGACACTCCCTTCTATGTGAGTGGACACTCCACTAAATTATAAAAGATTGGACGACTAATACATAAGACAAAAGTACTGAACTAGACGACCAATGTTATCATCCACCCTATCTTTATCATCCATCGTTCAACAACCAACAATCTCCACCTTAGTTCAATAACATTTCTGAATTACAAGCAACTCAATTCATTTCCAACAATCTACGTTAAGTAAATTCAGACAGTGCATGAACTTGCTACTTGGAACAGGTTTCATGAATATCAATTGGATTATCCCTTGTATCAACTTTCTAGATTTTGATCCTCTTCTCAATACGGATGAAGTGATATTTAATGTCAATGTGCTTAATCTTCTCATGATGGACTTGATCATTGGCTAAGCAGATTGCACTCAGACTGTTGCAGAAAATGATAGCATTTTCATGTAGAAACCCAAGACTGCTAATCAAATCCTTCTATCACATCCCTTCATTTGTTACTTTTGCCAAAGCCATGTACTCTACATCTATAGTGGATAAAGTCATTGTAGGTTGAAGTGTTGTCTTCTAACGAACAAGAGAGTTGTCAATCATGAACACGTACCCAATAGCATATCTCCTTGCATCCAAATATGTGCATAGTTAGAAATTGAGTAACCAGCGAGAGCACAAGATGCGCCATCATGGTAAACGAGTCCAATATTAGTTGTACCCTTAAGGTACTTGAATATACATTTCACAGGTTGCCAATGTTCCTTCCTAGGATTACCCATATACTCACTCACAACATTAACTGCTTGTATTAGGTCCATTCTAGTGCATACCATAACATATATGAGACAACTTACAACACTTGCATAAGGAACAAAACATGTATTCCTTCTCTAATTTTGATCGAGTAGTATTGAGTTCAGATAGACGAATGGACGGTGTTAGAGGAAAACATACTGATTTTGTGAATGCCATCCCAAAATGATTAAACACTTTCAAAATGTATTCTTTCTAACACAAAAAGATCTTCTTTTAGACTTGATCCCTCTTGATCTCCATGCCCATAATCTTTCTAATAGCTCACATGTCCTTCATCTAAAGTTCACCATTAAGTAGTGACTTCAACCTTTGAATTACCAACAAATTTTGAGATGCTATGAACATGTTGTCCACATAAAAGCAGTAGATAGATCTTCCATTTTTTTATGATAAACACGAGTCATAGGGACTTCTAATGTACCCATGAGAGATAATGAACTCATCGAATCTCTTGTATAACTGCCTTGGTTATTGCTTCATCCCACAAAGAGACATTTTCAATCTATAGACAAAACATTCATTTCCTTCCACCTCAAAACCTTCAGGTTGTTATATCAAAATGTCTTCCTCCGGTCTTCCATGGAGAAAGGCAGTTTTGACATTGAGTTGCTCTAACTCCATGTCCAGAGTTGTCACTAGGGCTAATAAAACATGTATAGAGGTGTGTCAAACTTTTGAAGAGAGTATATCAATGTAGTTCAATCCTTTCTTCTAACTGTAGCCTTTAGATACCAAATGTGCTTTATAACAAACGACTTCTTCAACAGAAGATCCATATTTCTTCTTGAAGATCTACTTGTACCCCATTACTCGTCTGCCTTCAAGTAGCTAAACTAAATCCCAAGCCTGGTTCTTCTAAAGGGATTTCATCTCTTTACACATAGCCATTGTCCATTCCTTGGCTTTAGAATAGGAAATTGCTTCTTGATAAATGGACAGTTTGATTGAATCGATATCTTCTACTACATGTAGTGCATAAGACACTATATCAAAGTCATCTTTTAGGAGCTTTGATTTGCCTTTGAGACTTTCTGGTTGTTGTGGTTTTAGGATGCCTCAGACTGTTTTGACTCATCCAGTCAGTCCCCTAAACTAACGTTGTATTCTAACGTTGATGGTGCATTTAAAGATCATGATTAGTCTCATAAGGTGTTTTAAACTGTTTTTTATCATTAATGTTTCTGATTGTGGAACTCTCTAACTCCACATACTTAGTAACATCCTCTGCTTTTCCCAAATCTTCATCAGATTTAGAATGCATCATAGAGAATTTTTCAAAGACGATATCTATACTCATAATGACCTTTCTTTCAAATGGAGACCAAACTTAGAATCCTTTGACTCCATCTTCATAGCCCATAAAGAATCACTTCTTGGCTATGGGCTCCAGCTTACTTTCACTTACATGATAGTATGTCAGACATCCAAACACCTTCAATATTGAGTATTCAATTGGTTTGTTAGACCATACCTCAATAGAGGTCTTAAAGTCTATGGTAGTGGATGGTGAGCAATTCACGAGATAACATGATATGTTGACAACCTCAGTTCAGAAACTCTTATTCAAGCTTGAATTAGATAACATGCATTTGGCCTTTTCCAACAAGGTTTTGTTCATTATTTCAACTACTCCGTTTTGGTGTAGAGTATAGCATACAATATGTTGCCTTGCTTTGCCTTCATCTCTACAAAATTCATTGAATTCAATAGAACAAAATTTCAAGCCATTGTTAGTCCTAAGCCACTTTACTATCTTTCTTGTCTGATTCTTCATAAGAATTTTCCAATGCTAGGAAATTTTGAAAACTTCAAATTTATACTTCATGAATACCTATGTCATCTTGGATTAATCGTCGATGATGAAGAAGAAATACCTTGCCCCTTACAATGATGGAACTTTCAACGACCCCCAACAATCAGAATGGATGTAGTCCAACATGGCCTTTGTTGTGTGCATAACCTTTGGAAACTTCATATGATGTTTCTTCCAATAGATGTAGTGCTCACAAAACTGAAGAGGTTTCACCTTGTGATTTTCAAGTAAGCCTCACTTGCTCAAAATATCTAGACCTTTTTCACTTAAATGGCCTAGACATAGATGCCACAAAGAAGTATCAGACAAGCCATTGGATGGATGACTTCCAGATTGTGAAACAACAAAGATAAAACCTGTCACAATGGACCCTTAAATGATATATGTTGGTCGTTAGTTACGAATAACTTTTACATTGAATAGTTTCATCAAATTAGCATCTTTCCCTCAATTTATGGTTCTTTTTGTAGGAGTTGTACATATTTTTATGTTTGTTTTGGTTTTACTCAGTAGATACTCCCAATTTTGTGAATTAATGTGAATCAAGTTCAGTTTTAGGCCAAAAGAAGGAGGTTCAAGCAGCTAGTGTCTCGCTAAGCGAGCCATATGCGCTTAGCGAGTGATGTCTGCTAAGCGAGACACTCAGCTCGCTTAGCTTGTTGGGAAATCCTAGAAGAGGATCAGTCACATATGCTCGCGCTCAGCGTGCCGCCAACTCGTCCAAAGAGTCATTTGTCCCTTCTCGCGCTCAACGCGCTCAGCTCGCTAAGCCAGATTTCACTAACTCATGCTTAGCGAGCCATTCTCGCTAAGCGAGTCTTCATAATCTAAAACGTCAAGGAGCCTTTAAAACACTAAAGTTGACGTAAAATAGAGAGAGGAGTTGGAAAACAGAGTAAGAGAAGAAGCTAGAGTGACAAAACACCAGCCTTCAAGAGAGTTTAGGTTAGAGGAGTGATTTTAGGGTTCTAGAGGTTGGAGGAGACATCCCTAACCATTTGTAGCCTTAGTCTTTCCTCAAAATCTATCATTTGTGCTGAAAGTTGCTAACTTGTAATGGAAGGTTAAATCTCTTGTTGGGGAGTTCTGCCGAACCTTTGATGTAATACTCTCTTACCATCTATTTAAAGTTACTTTTATGTGTTCATTACTTCTATCTATGCTTATTTCTGTATGCTTGTGGCTTGATCACCCATTTGTATGCATAGTTAGGATTTTTAGTACTGGGAAGTGCTTTAAAGCCTTAGAACTTGATAGAGCAAGCTAGAGAACTGTATGTCTGGGGACGGAGTGCAGTGATTTAGTTTCTATTATGCTGTAATCTTAATGTGACTCATTTAGACTAAGTTTGTTGAGGGATCAAGGACGAAGTTTAGATAGAGTTAGGCCCATTCACTCGAGGAATCTTGGTTTGGGTAATTTATTTTCAGCAAAAGAACACTAAGACAATGTTAAATAGAAAAAAATATTTAGCAACATCAAAGTAAGTTCAGTAGAATAACCCAACGCTTTCACTTGATTGTTTTACTTCTCAATTTATAGATATTTTAGTTTGTAGTTAAGTAGATTTTCATATAAAAATTTCTTTTAATATTTACTTGCTTTATACAAATGTTTGCTCATTGGACATATATTTTATGAATGAAACAAGCTCCCTGTGATTCGATACTCGGTTCTTACCGTTTTATATTACTTGTGCGACTCAGTACATTTGCTTATTAGCATCGCGGATTAATCGCAAAATATTATCGAACAGTTTTTCTGTCGGGAAACAATGTACGAATTTCCTTTCTTTGTTCTTTTGAATCCATTGCACCCACAGATACAAGATTTTTCTTAAGCTTTGGAACATGACGAACTTCAATTAAGGTTCTAACAACACCATCATGCATTTTGATTTTACAGAACCTATACCAATAAACTTGCAAGGAGCATCATTACCTATGAGAACGTTACCACCAAACATTTTCTCATATGTTACAAACTAATGCCTGTATGGACACATATTATAAGAAAAACTTGAGTCCAATACCTATTGTTTAAAGTGTTGTCGTAGTTGTTTACCAGCAACCAAAACTAAATTGTTTTCCGATGATGAATCATTATGAACAAAAACAACAATAAAATCTTTCTTTACTTTCTTTGGATAGTCTCTTTTTTAGTGACTCAACTTTTTGCAGTAGTTACATATGTCCTTAGGATCAATTTTGCTCTTCTTGCCACCTTTGTCTTTCTTCATCTTCTGTCTTTTAGTAGAATCAATCATTGATAATCCAGATGCAAAGACTTCATCACCATTCCCAAACGTCTTTACTAGAAACTCTCTAGAATAGAGACTAGACTTGACTTCTTCAAGTGTAATGGAGTCATTGTCTACACTAAGAAAACTCACAAAATTCTCGTAGGAGGGAGGGAAAAAGGCTAATCAAATCATTATCAGGTCTTCATCTTCGATCTTGACATCAATGTTACGTAGCTCCATCAGAACAAAGTTTAGCTCATCAAGGTGTTCCTTCAGTAGTGTACCTTCACTCATTTGGAGACCAAACAAACGTTGTTTTAGAAGCAACTTGTTGGAAATTGATTTTGTCATGAAGAGTTTCTTAAATTTCAGCCAAAGCCCAACAACAGACAGTTCTTCAAAAACTTCGTAAATAACCTCATCAAACAGAGATAAGAGAATTAGTAAATATCAAATACATCTTTTCTTCTTGTAACTCAAGCATTGACTTATCAATCTTCTATGGTTGACCAGAGAGAGGTGCCCAAATGCCTTGTTCTTTCAACAAGGCTTGCATCTTGATGCACCAAAAGTTGCAACTATTCTTCACTGTGAATTTCTCAATCTTGATTGTGTTGACCATCTTCTTAATAGAATCTTGAAGATGCAACATGATCAAATAACAAACAGAATGATTTACCTTTGATGACCTAGACCCACCACGAAACAAATGTGGAATTTTTCAAATGATAGAAGGAGACGGGATATCACACAAATTATTAAGTTTATTAGGAATAACACACTTTACAATGTAGGGGGTTAAAGTGTCCTCAAGCTCATTGAACCCAAAATACAAAGCTCCTTATAAAAGAGACAGCTAATAATTGTCTAATCGGAAACAGATACAACAAAAAACATAAAACAATTATAGTTACAACACAACCTATGTTAATGAACCACTAGACTAAACATTTCACCAGATTATAAAAGATTAGATGATCGACTAATACAAAAGACATGAGTATTATATTAGACAACCAATATTGTCGTCCATCCTATCTCCATCGTCCATCGTCCAACAATCAACATATGATCATATAAGTTTTCTAGGAATATAAAAGTAAAATAGTATATTTATCACAATCTTTAATTATTTACCTCATTAAAAAGTTTAAATAGAATAACATAATATTTTAAACGTAATTAAACTTGTTTTATTTAACTCGAAAAACTTAGATTTCCACCTTCCCTTCCCATGGAAATATTTTCGTGTGAAACTCGGCCTGAAAAATTCTCGGGAAACATTGCTTTTGGGAATGTTATTTTAAAAAAATCAAACCATTATTGGAAACTAACATTCCCAACTTAAGATTCTCGAGAAAATATTTTTTTTGTAGCAAACACTCCCTAAATGTCACTTTTGGTCCATTAGGTTTCAATGTTGTTTCATTTTGATCTTTTATATTTTACAAAGTTCTATTTTGGTATTTTCTTTCATTTTTCATTTTAAATGTTTCTATTCTATTAACTTTTAAATTCTAAAATAATTAATTTTCGATAATGAGAGCTAAAACATGTCATATGTTTTTAATATAGTAATAACCACAATCGTTTAACATAGAACTTTTATATCTTATGTAATTTAGTAATATACCACATTGTATAATAAATTAATTCAATATTTTATGTTTAATCACCACTATGTTCAATTAATTATTTTAAATTTTAAAACATTGACCAAACACTAACATTTTTGACGAAAAATGAAAAAAAGTATCAAAATCAAACTTTCAAAAATGTAAAGAATTAAAATAAAACCAACTAACACTAAAATATAATGGATCAAAAATGATATTTATTCTTTTCCCTTTTAAATAATGTTTGTCTACAACTAAGGACTAACATTCATTCATTAAGAAAGAAAATATTGATTAACTTTTTATTAAAAAAATAGGTAAAATTACATTGAAAATTATAATGAAAATGAAAATAAGTTAACAAAAAAATCTTTTATTAAAAAAAATATCACTTTTAATTTTTTAGTTTAAGTTTTATATATTGTTAATACAAAAAAATTACATTATAAATCAATAAAATTTATGATAGATATAAGTTTTAAACTATTTTTTATAAAATTCAACAAACATAACTCGAGATTAGTTTTGCTCTATCTTTTAATCCATATCATACCATAAATACTTTTTAAATATCTTTTAGTAATGAAACTTATTTTATATATTTTTTATAATATCATATTATTTTTATGTAAGTTAAATAATTATTTCTTTTACCAATATTTTATAGACTTGTTTAAATGGGCCCACAATCTAATTCTAAAACATTGATTTTTATATACAAGTCAGACCCAAAAGTTACAAAACATTGATTGCTTAATAGACTAACTCATTATTTTTTTAGCTTCTCTTTCATTGTTTTGTAAATGTTTGATACTCAATTTGGTCCTTAAGTTTTATAAAAGTGTTCAATTGAGTCCTTTTAAGTAACCATTTATGCCAATTTAGACTAACGCCATTAAAAGGAGAAGAAATAGAGACAAAAACACTTTCTTAATGACATTAACCCAAATTGATAGAAAGGACAACATTAATGCATTTTTAAAATTTTGAGGATCTAATTATAGTTGTAGAAGGAAATAGCACAAAAGGGAGGTTAAATTGTTTTTATAAATTTAAAACTTTTTCTAAGACTGAAAACATGCTTATCATCTAATGTAGATAAACCTAAAAACACGTAAAGAAGATTTTGATACATACTTTATCAGACGATGAGAAAAACAATCTCTTAGTAAATCAAAACATTAAATAAGATCTAAAAACAGATTCAAACCATTTGTCAGTTAAAACAATAAAAGGAAGCATACATGAAATTATACTAGATCATCTCAAATCCAATACTACATCCAATTTATTACAACCTATCAAGTTTCCACTGACTTAGCAAAGTTACTAGTATTTTCCACTACCACTTTTGGCTCTTACACATGCAAGCTCTACCCCAAGCTTGACTTTAACCCAACATTCTTTGTCCTACTAAGTCACTGCTAGCTCTAAACAAATCAACAAGATTTGTTAGAAGTTTGCACAATGACTAATATGTGATAGTCTTATAGAAGGATATATCACTCAACACTTTAGTATTTTCTCTCAAGGTTTGCAAGGTGTTTTGAATGCTTAATATTTATACAAAGATTTATAGAAAGCTTTACAAGAAATAATATGTTTGTGCAAGATAATTTTTATTTTGTTTCTTCAAAGCTTTGTCTATTTATAGCTTTCATCTTTAAGAATCTGTTGTCTCACAATGGTTGGATTCTTCACTCTATTCTTCATTTGAAGTCTTGAGTCCATTGGAGTATTTAATACTTGCATTAAACCTTCTTCATGCAAAGTTCATGCTGATAGGCTAGCATGTCTTGTATTTTAGCAAGAAAGTCTCTTCTTTCATCATAACAGGTATGCACCAGCAGAGCACGCCTTTTGATGAGGATAAATGCTTCTAGATTGTGGAATCCATTTATTCTTCATAGGACTTTGACAGGTCCTAGAAGAATATTTTCTGCATGAAAGAATCTTAGACACAGTATTAAATGAAGGTCTTATATATACTTCATAAATGCTATGCAGATCGTCTTATGGATGTATCGTATAAAAATATAGACGTAGAGATACAAAACATGATACATTAGACACAACTTTTATCATTTGTATTTGTTTGCATTTAATCAAAATAATTAGGAGTGATGATTCGTCTTTAAGACATAAATGTCTTTTGACTTAACAATAGTTTTTAAAACATGGGGATCCAATTGAACACTTTAATAAAAGTTGATGACCCAATTGGGTATTAAGCCTTTAGTAAAAATAAAAGGACACATGATATATTTTATAAACCATCGTTACTGACTTACTGTAATATATGATCCATCAAATAGGGATCATAATGAGTAAGTCTAGGTAAGATATTATAATATTCATTCTTATATCCCCATTTTTTAAAAATGCATGTACTCACTCTCATACCCACAAAAATAGCAATTTCAATCTCCACCCCTTACCTTGGGTACTTATATGCCCATACTTGCACTTGCTACTATGGACGAATTCACGTTAGAGGGGAGGGGACGTTGTCCCCATAATTCTTTTCCAAATTGAATAATTCATAAGTTATTGTGCATTTCCATTTAAAAAATCCATTTTTTATTCAATAAAGAAATCTAATCCTTTTTTTTTTGGTAATTAAAGAAATATGATCTAAAATCAAATATTATATTTTATTAAATTGTAATTATCATAGAAATAGTTTTTATCTTTTAAATTTTTCTAAATTATAAAATCAATATTCTAGAAACACATATATGGATAAAGTTGTCTTCTTTATAAAATTCTATTGCTATTTAAAATATGTTTATGTAGAGTAAATTTTGTTTTTAGTCCTCAAACGTTTCAAGTTTTATGCTTTTGATCTTTTAACTTTTTGGAGACTAGTCTTTGTCCCCTAATTTTTTTTCCATCTAGTATTTTGGTCTTTTCTTTCTAAATCCACCGTTAATGGCCTACATGACATTATTTTATATTATTATTTATGGTCCTTTAAATATACACATGACACTCATATATTTCCATTTGAATCCATTGTGTACGCTTTTCTAAGTAACAACTTGTCTCCCCAATATTCATTGAAATTTTTACTAATATGAATTCCGTTCTAAATAAAATTAAAAATATGTTAAGATTATAATTGAAAAGCATATAAAAGTACACACACTTCAATTGATATAAGACAATTATAATACCTTAGATGGATCTAAATTAGCAGAAAAGGAATTGAACCACTTATTGAAAATGTCTTTGTTATCAGGTATCATTCAATATAAAAAAGAGATATTACAATGAATTTTTGCTTAACTAAAATAATTAGGAAAACAAGAAGTTCTTAAGATGATAAACAAATCAAAAAAAGAATGTGTAAAAATTCTTGATAAACAAAAATAAATAAGTTTAAATAAGATTTGTTTTTTTTTAAATGCATCAAAACTCACATAAAACAATAATAAAACATTCCAAATTCATAAACTTTGTTATGTTTACATAGGTGCGATGTTGAAGGGATTCAACTATGATTGCTCATTTCAAAACTCACACAAATGATTAATCATGCACAATAAATGGAACAAAATAATACTTTGTTAAAAATTTGTGGTTGCATCATTTTCCTTAGATTTCTCTCTCTCTCTATATACATTTACATAAAACTACATTACATTAATATATGATTCATAAATTGGAGTTTAAATTGATTTCTTGATTTTCTAATTTCTGATTCAAAATTTTGTGATGACAACTAATAAAGCTTCTTATAAAGGAAAAATATACACCAAGTTTTATTTACATGTCCTTGCATAGTCTGTAAGTTGTTTTATATTTTGGTGGCATAATAATTTGATTTATTTATTTTTATCTAATCATACTAAAATGAAAATAATATTATTTTTTTGTATTTGTTCTAATAGGATTTTGTTCAAATTCTATATCACTTTTATCAACCATTGAAAAAAAACCTTCCAACTAAGGTTCATTTCATTGATAAAGTTGGTACAACAATTGAAATTGTTTTGCTCAAATTTCGTAACAATGGTTATTTTACACATGAAATGCAAAATATCTTAAATCATTATCATTTGAAAGACAATGGTTGGATTAAGTTCAATTATATCGAATTCACGCAAAAAAAAAAATCAGTTCAATTATATTGGTGGCAAGAAGACAAGAAGTTGTTCATATTAGTTAGCATTAATTCATCATATTTTTAGTCTTTATGTAAAGTTCTCACTTTAACAAAAAATATGAGGCTTCAATTAGGGTCTTTCAATGAAGATGTTACTCAATTGAAATAATTTGTAGATTGGGTGTTGGATATTGGATATGGCAATGAGTTGAATGAACATATTATGACATTGATTCCTAGTGAAACAATAACTTACTTAAGTTTTGGTGCCCCATGTTCAGTAATTAAAAATGTTGATACACCAGATGTTGTCCATATTCCTAAGTTTTTAAATAGAATTGTTGCATCAAATCTTCTAAATCATAAATTGAAGCTAAAGATTGAGATTTCCATTATGTTATCGAGAAATATTAACCAATCTTTTGCATATTGTAATGACACATGACTCACTATAACTCAATTGGGCAATCACATTTTCAAAGCAAAAGTTATTTATGGTAGCAAAATAGGAGAAAACGTCTTGATTTCAATATTATCATTGATTTCATCTGATCCTAGAATCTCATTTAAATTTCAGAGAAAACAATTTCTAGTGGTAATTTCTTTTGCAATAACAATCGCCAAAAGTCAAGAACAATTTCTCAAGAATGTTTGAAATTTATCTTCTAATATTAGTTTTCTCACATGACCAATTATATGTTACAATGTCAAGAGTTATAACACGTAAAAGTTTGAAATTTCTTGTATGTAACAATGAGGGACAAATTATGAACAACACCTCAAATGTTGTTATTACTAAGAGAAATATGATCTAAAATCAAATATTATATTTTATTAAATTGTAATTATCATAGAAATAGTTTTTATCTTTTAAATTTTTCTAAATTATAAAATCAATATTCTAGAAACACATATATGGATAAAGTTGTCTTCTTTATAAAATTCTATTGCTATTTAAAATATGTTTGTGTAGCAATATCTTCTTTATGAGGGACAAGATATATGATGATTGAATGGAAAAAAGAAACTTTGACATCAACAATACAAATGGAGATTTTCATGTAATAACAACCATTGAACATTATTTCCATTTTGATACATCAATTACTAAGAGAAGATATTGTTACACAAAATTTTCAAATTATTATATAAATATATATTTAATTTCTTTCCTATTCTGAATTTACATAATCATGATTTTCATTGATTTCTTTTATCATTTTTATTCCAGATGAGTTACATAATGCAAGCATCATGTGTCTTATATTAAAAATAATCAACAAAGATGTTATATATATATATATCCAACAATTATGTATACACTATTAATGATTATGATATTTGTTCCTATATAATTTTATGTTATCAATATGCGTTTTTATATTATATCATCATTTTTTTTATTTCTTTAAAGTGTTTTTAAACTTGAATACCTCGAGTAGATTTGATTACAAATAAACAAATACATTCAAAATGTCCACCCTGTGCATCACATGATTAAAAAAAACCTAGCTATTATTTTCACATGTTAATTTCAATTATGTACCAAAATCATTAATCAAACCATCATTTATTGATCATATGACATGAGAAATAATAAAAAAAATGAAAATGGTGATTAAAATAATTAAATTTGCATTTAGAAAAAGACACAAGATGACATTGTTCCTATAATAAAGTCAATTCAGAGATCCCTTATAAGTTATAAAATAGAAAAAGACAAAAAAAAAGAAAAAAGAAAACAAGTATCCAAAGATAAGACTGTTAGACTATTTATACATTTTAATAAAAAGTCATAGAAAATTTATTAAAATCCATCCTACAAAATAATCTATTAATATTATATATTTTTGAATATCAAAGACATTTACTAAAATTTTTGATCAACTATCAAATTTTTTTTAGAGAAAAATTTGTATACTAATAATTCAAAATAATTTTACATTAACATCCAATCACAAACTATCATATAATAAGTTTATTAAATTTTATAATAAATATCTTAAAAATTATTAATAATTTATTTATTAATTAATATTAATTAGTTTTTTTTAAATATTTAATAAAAAAATTCGAACCTATTATTTTCTTCTTTTTCTCCCTTTAACCCTTGAACCTTTCATTTTCAATCACCAAATCAATCCAATAACTCTCATAACTAATCAATAATCAAATAACAATATAAAATTATTTTAATGCATGGATTTTTTTTTTTTACAATTCAAAGCATACATAGTTTTTTTGTTATACAATGTACATATATAATTTGACATGCAATTATCAATTTATGTTTTTTATATTCAAATCCCAAAATCATATTGGGTGGAAAAGGAGTAAAAGATTGAATTTGAAGATGAAGCCTTTGACTGTGAGTGACACGGCAGCACCGACCAAACGAGAATGAAACCCGACCCGAACAAGCATGGAAGTTAACATCAACACAACAAATAAAGAGGATGCGCAAGACAATAAAATAATATTAAGAAATCACATTTTATAATAATTTAAATTTTAAAACTCATTAAATAATTTTAAATAATCACAAAATAGATATAGCATGATTAAAACGAATTAATTTTAAAAATCAAAAAATTAAAAATAACAAAAAGATCAAATTAAACGTATATAATAAATTAAAAGAAAAACCTAATTAAACAGAGAAAATAAGAGAAAAATGATCACACCTACGCAAGTTCCAACGAATCACATCACAGTAGACATACGTAATATTATTAGTTCCGTTGCATTCAGAAGTGCGCACGAAAACGACGACGTGGCTCGTGGCCCGTTGAGGGCGTATCTATTTTTACCCCTTTTGGCGACAAAAATGAAACGAAAATCACCAGCGTGAGAGAGGGTGCAGGTAGGTTTGAGAGGGAATCTCCACCACTCCCATGTCTCCCTCCTCCCATCCAAATCTTCTTCTTCTTCTTCTTTAATCTCAACAATGGCGGAGGAATTCTCCAAGTCCGTGGAGGAGGGGCTGCGGCTCTCCAAGCGCATATACTTCGGCAACGACAGGGCCGTGTCGCCGCCGAAGCCGCCGCCGAGCATGTCAAAGTCCCACACCGCCTGCCTCCCCACGGCGCCCATGCTCTACGCCGTCATTCACGACCCTGCCATTGTCGACAACCCCGACGTTCCCAGCTACCAGCCCTACGTGCATGGACAGTGTGACCCCCCGGCGCTCATTCCCCTCCACATGATTGGAAATGTTCACCTTCAAGCACATTGCTACGTCAATGCCGTCGCGTTCGTCACCGTCTCCGGCTCGTGGAGACTCCACTGCGTCTCCGGCAGCCGCACCTGCGATTGCATCGTTGCCCTGCCCGTGCCACCTCAGGTGCATCCTCGAATTAAAAAAAAATTAATTGATACTATTTTTATTAGGTCTAATTATTAATTTGGTTCTCATGAAGGTTAGTTAGTTTTTTTTAGTGGAACGATCTCTCGTACATATAAGTACTTTATTGTTTTTGTTTACCGGATAGGTCAAATTTGCAAGTTTTAGTCGCAGCAAATTGAAAGTGTTTTGATTACAAAACTTTTCTGGCTGATTTTTTTTTGGCAATTGTTAAATGACCAAACAAAAATTTGGTATAGTTTTTTATATCCTTAGAAATGTTAGGATTTTCGTATAATTTTTTTTTATCAATAGCTCAAAAAGTTTGGACACACCCAAGAGAGAGGGAGAAAGAGCTTCTTAATAACAATACCAAAACCCTTGCATTTGGAGAGTAAGTATCATTGAATTTCTATAAGACATCACTTCTATAAGATATCGGTGTTAATTTTTATAATAATTAGTTTATAAATTAATAATGTAAAAGAATTTTATACTAACATCTAATTACATATAGTAAGTTTTTGCTTTGTTGACAATGTGAAATTTTTTACACTAATAGTGCATAGAAAATAAACTTTAAGGGATATATCAAAAGTGATTTCTAATTAGTTAATAATAATGTAAAAGTATTTACATTCACATTTTATCAAAATTAAAATAAAAAAATAAATCATGTTTACTTGTTCTCAACCAAAGGTGATTATGTCCCTAAAACCTCCTTTTGACTTAAAGGAAACAAAATTTGCATGTAGTTGAGAATTTTCTACTAGTTTTTATGTGAACTTGCTTCTGGCTTTTAAAATAAAAGACTCCAAGCATATAACTGGTGGTGAGAATTTGCAAAATAAATTACCCAAAATCAAGTCAAAATGGTGGTGAGAATTTTCAAACTTATCAAAATAAATTTTGCAAAATCAATATTACCCAAAATCAAGTATACAAACACTCACCACCATGCTTTATAGTTTGAATAAGAAGCCTAGGCTAGAAGAATTTCTGGCGTTCCAAATCCATTATCAGTTGTTTGTGTATATTAAATATATTTTTATACAATTTAATGTGGAATTATCCACGAATAAATGTTTTGAAAACTGGCCTATATGTAAGGTTGCCATAATGACTCCCAAACTCTGTTGCGTTTGAATGTTTTAAAGAAGTTGCAGATTTTGTGTTCTGATACCATTTGGCTAACAGGGTTCAATTCTAGGTGTGGAGGTTAGCGTTCATAGGAAGTCTTATTCTACTCAGCTAGTTGATATGAAAGACAACAATGGTAAGGAGAATATGATCCGAGCTCAAGATGGAGGCTTTGTCGGGCTGAATTTGTTTACTTTGCGTATACCACAGGTAAATATTATATTCTATGTAACATTCTAACAAACTAACATTTGACAATAAAAAAAAATATTATAGTCTGTGTATTCTGAAGGTTGTTGATTTCTAGGTCCATAATGTTTGATTATCTTGTTCTGAAGTTGCTTGTTATGCTTGTAACAGATCGATGGAGGTTCCAATTTATCTGTTAAAATTAGTTGGTACCAGAAGATACTATACAGCAATGATGTGTTCTGCTTGAATGTGCCGTTTAACTTTCCAGATTTTGTCAACCCTGTTGGGAAGAAAATGGAAAAAAAAGAAAAGATAGAAATAATTATGAATGCTATAACTGGAAGTGAGATTCTATGCAAGACAATGAGTCATCCCCTGAAGGTTCATATTTGGTTCAATTCTTGTGGTATATTTGTGCACAACCAATTAGCAATGTGATGTGATTCTATTCCCTGACTGAACAGAAAGTGAGGCATAATGCTGGGAGTATGGGTTTCTCGTATGAGTCAGATGTTCTCTCATGGTCAAAAACTGATTTCAGCTTTTCATATGCTGTGCCTGTAAGACTCAATGCCACTTTTAAATTTTAATGTCATTCTTATTTGTAGCTTCAGTTTTTGAAAGCTGCTCTTACGCATGTTGTGTAAATTCAGGATTCTTCAAGTCATATAAGTGGTGGTGTTCTTTTGGAATCTCCATCGGTGGATGATTTTGATCAACGAGAGATGTTCTGCATGTACCTTTCTCCTGGAAATCTTCAGGGTAGGAAGGTTGGTACAATATCTGAAGATTTTGTATCTGTGCATTTTACATATGATTTTGTAAAAATTTTTTGTTCACATTGCTGGTCCTACAATGTCTAGATATTCAGAAAGGACATCGTGTTCGTGATTGACATAAGTGGAAGCATGCGGGGAAAGCTAATCGATCATACAAAGAATGCACTATCGGCTGCTCTCTCTAAGCTCAATCCTCATGATTCATTTAGTATTATAGCATTCAATGGAGAGATATATCAATTTTCAAAATCAATGGAATTGGCTTCAAAGGATGCTGTTGAAAGGGCCATCGAGTGGATTAACATGAATTTTATTGCAGGGGGTGATACAAATATTTTGCATCCCTTAAACACGGTAACTCAATATTCATACAAAATTTTCTTTTTCCTTGAGCTGAATTTTATGTTTATTTTGACATTATTTATCAATTTTTCTTTAGTGTCTTGTTAGTAACAAGTAAATGTTTTGGTTCTAATCTTTATCATTCATCGAGAAAATCACTGAACCGAAGTGTAATGTACTGTGTACTGAACAAAGGAATCAATATATGCTCAACTTGATGCATGTAGAACCAAATTGTTTGTTTTTTAATCTCATCTTTGTGTACCCTCAGACTAGCTTTTAAGATTGTTGATGGGCATCATAGTTCTTTTCTGTTCACTGTCATTGGATAGAGTTGTATTGTATATTTGTATATTTTTACTGTTTTTTCTTTCAGGCAATAGAGATGCTATCTGATGCTCAAAGTTCAGTTCCAATTATTTTCCTAGTTACAGATGGAACTGTTGAAGATGAGAGACAAATTTGTGATATGATGAAGAATCATATGACCAATGGAGAGTCAATATCCCCCCGAATTTACACTTTTGGCATAGGTACGATTTCTTCTTTCCAGTATTTCAAGCCTGGATTGGAATTTTAACATTATTACATTCTTTTCCAATTAAAATTTTAACATTATTACATAAAGATTCTTATGCTTTTTCATTAATTGTGAAATTTTTGCTATTAGTTTATTTCCTAATGTTCATAGTAAAACCTCATTCAATCCCAGGTTCATTCTGCAATCATTATTTCTTGCGGATGCTTTCTATGATTGGTCGGGGCCAACATGTTGCAGCATTGGATGTAGGCAAGTTCTGAATTTTAACTTCAAAAAGTAAATATCATTATCATTGTTTATCATTTTTTTATTATTTTGAGCCTATTGGCGATGTTGGATTCTAGTGAAAACCTGATCTTTGAACCATGTCAATGAACGTACACCTAACAACTTAACAAGAAATTGTATTATCTAAATGTTGGTTGCATATACTATTATACTATGCATTCTATTTGGAGCACTTGATTGGGTTGACTAGCCATAAAAATAAGAGGCCCTACACTGGTTTTGCATATAAGTTTCACAATGTTTATCTTGCAAGAGATGCATAAATATGTAGAACAGATTTGAATTGAGATAGCATTTTTGTCACCCTTTTCAAAATTACTTTTGGTGTTAGACAAGACAAGTTATTTCAGTGGCATTATGACCTCTTTGAATTATTTATTGTCAGATTTGATCGAGCCTCAGATGCTGAAATTGTTTGACAAAGCTTCATCTCTTGTTCTTGCAAATATCACAATGGACATATTCAATGATGTGGATGAAGTTGAGGTAAGCATTTTACTGGTACTCGTTGGCTAGATAGAAGGGAAATAAAAGTGTCACCCATGTTTTGCTTTTTCCTTTACATTAACTACCTTTCTTGTTTCTTGATGCCTTTGGGGATACTTGCATTTTTCTTCATGTTTCTTTTTGCCTGTTTATATCTTTAGAGAAATATTAGAGTTAAGACTTATAAGTGTTGCCATGATGGGATTCACATGTCCTGTGTCAACTATGGCAATTAAGTTTCTGTAACATGTGTGCTATTATATGTTGCATTTTTTTAATCTCACTCTTCCTTTGAACTTGTGGTTTCCTCTAATGGCATTATTTGCAATATCTTGTGATAGGTGTGCCCCTCTCACATTCCAGATCTTTCCTCAGATGGTCCATTGCTTTTATGTGGAAGATATAAGGGAAGTTTTCCCAAAGATCTTGAAATTAAAGGTGTCTTGCCTGATTTCAGTAATTTTGTGATAGATCTGAAGATTCAAGAGGCTAAGGGCATACCTGTACAAAGGGTAATGTTCTCTGCACTACCTTGCTTATTTACTATTCAAGTTTGTTTGTCCCCAACCCCCCCCCTCCCTAATTAAATTATGTCTAAAATTTCTTGAGAGGATGTTCCACATGTTGTTTATGGTTGCTTGGAATCTATTTGTTACTCTGCAATCCTCTTTGAACTTTGAAGGATCTGTTATTTCATGAAGCAGAGAGTAATATATGAGTTGCATTTTACTATTTATATATGATCTATTGAATTGGGAGAAACTAATCGTAATTCCCTTTTTTTCGTCCCATCCTTGTGATTTTCTGTGGCTACATAAAAGAACCATAGCCTTCTTTATCTTTCTATGGTGTGCAACTGTGCATATACCAAAAGTATGGTTTGCTTCATCTTACTCTTGCAGTTACCCTCCTCCTAATAAATATACACAATTTTTGTTATTTTGTTTCGTTTCGTTTCCTTTACTGTTAACTGTTATTCTGCTGCACTGCCTTTTCTTTCAACAGATTTGTGCAAGAGATCAAATAGAGTATCTTACTGCTCAAGCATGGCTCTCAAAAGATGAAAAATTAGAACAAATGGTTTGTTATTAGCTTTCTGTGCCACCACTCCACGTACTCAAATGCATGAATTGAAATTTCATCTAAATTGTCATGGTTCCTCTATTCGATATTCGGCCAATTCTTTTCTCTAATATTTTTTTCTTGTGTCACATCGTTTAAATTGGCAGGTTGCCAAACTAAGTTTACAAACTGGCTTTACATCGGAGTACACGAGTATGACAATTCTTGAGATTGATCTTCGAAAGAAAGCCAAGGAATCAGATGGAAAGAAAGTATGTATCAAAAGTTTTGAGGTTCTTTTTCCTAATAAAATAGATCTTATTTTATGTAAACCTATTTTTTGTCATTTCACACTTTGAAATTTATTCCTTTCTGTATTAGATGTATCTTAACATGACAGAAAAACTAAAGTTTAGTCGGTTGGTTTGCCTGTTTTAATTGAATGCTTATAATTCAATTTTCTATTGTGGTTTTACATAGTTACATAGTTCTATTAAAATAGATAAAATCTCTCACTTCCTTTCTTCTAAATCATGGCAAAAGGTGTCAAAAAAGAGCAATCCTCAGAGTGGAGCAAAAGAACAAGAGCAGAGAGTTATTTTGCTCCCTCCCCTAGGTATAGGATTTGGCAACTTAACTGCAACTGCTGAAAACATTCAACCAGGATCTGAAGAAACAAAAGGGCCTGATGGGGCTGAAATCTTTGTTAAGGCTGCCACAAATTGTTGTGGCACCTGCTGCAATTACTGCTGTTGCATGTGCTGCATCCAGGCCTTTACCCGGATAAACAACCAATGTGCAATTGCATTTACTCAACTTTGTGTTGGCTTAGGATGCTTCAGCTGCATCAACTGTTGTGCAGATATATGTTGTTCTGGAAATGAAAACTGAAACGTCAACATATGTTGTATGGTTGTTGTATACTACATAGAAATTTCTGTTTACTGGGTTGTCATTTTGGAAATGTATATGCTTGAGTCATCAGTTTTGTTTTATAGTTCATTTTCTTGCCATAATTGGGTAGTCTAAAATTTCCTAGAGTATATAGTCTGGCATGGTTAATTTTGCAATAGAAAGTCAATTTTCAATGTTTTACTTCAGAAAAGAAACAACTTTCTGCAAATACTGCAGTACTCTATGCTTATTTTACGTGAAGAATAGACACACTATCTCAAAGGATATTTACTGTTTAAAATAAACAAATTGAAAGGAAATCTATTGTCATTTAATCTTTTTGTTAATTACCCGAGAAATAATATTTATACTATCTATTCTAGCAAGTCCTAACACTCGTGAAGTACACCATTGCAATTTCATTTCCATTACCGCTAAGATTTTGCGACATCTTTCTCAACCTGTATATCTTCTTCTTCTTCTTCTTCTTCTTCTTCTTCTTCATCATCATCATCATCATCATCATCATCATCATCATCATCATCATCATCATCATCATCATCATCATCATCATCATCCGATGAAACGACCGTTTTGTGATGGAAGGTTTCTTGAATTCTTGTCACTCCCTTTTCCACAGGCCCTATTGCTTGATTTATTGTTAGTACAACATCCTTGACAACCTGATTTTTGTTGATATACAAAATTAATGATTCTCATTAAGCATGATGGATAGGATGGGGTTAACAGTGATATGATAATTAATACACCTTATGTTTTTATTATGAAATGAACTTACTCGTTGACCACCTTCCACAACAATATCCTGGACGCTCTCTGTGACACTAGTTGTTGGAGCCTCAACTTGAGTTATTTTCTCTTTAAGCACAGCTGATTTCTGTTTGTTCCCTTCATCTATCTCCAAGGCTGCTTCTATTGTTTCCTTTGAGACTTTTCCATATGCAGGAGGAGGAAGAAAATGATATGGTTTTGCAGAAAATACAAACACATGAGCAACACCTGCAATGGCCATCTGCATTACCATGGACATGAAAGTAGTCTTGGATGAAAAAGGTATTGAAAAATATTTTAAGGTGTGTTAATTTAGGACTATTTTCTGATAAGTAAAAGAAATTTGGGGTTGCAATGGTTCGTAGAATTCAGTAACCCAAATATTCACTTCTATACATCTAGGCTTAAACCTTTCACCCTAAAACAAGTATATTGAAAAGAGTCAACCCTGATTTTTCATTCACTCATAACATTTTTCCAGGATTGCACGCAGAAAATGGAGATAAACCTAACAAAGTTCTAAGAGCTAACAAAATGGATCACAATCCCTTTTGTCAGTGTTAGGTAAACAGACCGCAATGATTTAGTATATTGAGGAACTACCTCTATGGAAATTAAGAAATCTTGCAGTCCCGTTTGAAATTTTCCTTCATTGGGTAGTACTCCAAATGTACACAAAACTGCAATACCTACACCTTGCCACCAAGTAGCAAACACAATGGCCTTGAAGCTGATGAACTTTGCAAGTGGTTTTATTGGTTGAAGTCTCTCATGAGTAACATTATAAAACTGAACAAGGCAGTATAATGCCCACATCTGGCTGAAGTTCAATACCACTGCTATATATGGATACCTGCAAAATGTGGAAGACCATGTTTATTGTTGATCAAAGTTAAAGACTCCTTTGCTTAATATTAATCAGTGTGTACAATTTCACAGAAAAGAAAAATGCATGGTCAAAACATACGAGGGATATATCAGTTTATGATGTGAGACAATGATAAAACTGATCTTGGATTCCACCTTTGTATGAAAAACATACCCGTAGTACCACTTGAATTCCCCATCACCATAAACACCAGCCAATTCCAATATAAATGCTAACAATGCACAAACAGTCTTCAGGATCATCTGCTCTATATCTAAGTGACATTAGTGTCAGTTTAGAACTAAAATGAACACATTTAGGGAAACTTCAGTGACTTACATATTGAACAAGACCAAATTTTTCTGTTGTGAGAAGATCTTTTCCAAGCTTGGATGGATACCAAAAGAAGTTCCAAAATGATCTATTTTCTATGCCGTGATTCTCATCTGAACCATCCAACAAGGATTTACTTAGTTGTTCTGCAGATTCATCTTCAAGTACTTCTACAACCTTTCCTTCACCACCTGGCAGATTGTATTTGAAAAAATAAAGTGAAATATTTTCATAGTTATGGCATTGAGTATCAATGTATCATGATATGTGGTCTTCTCTAAAACAGGATTGCATGCCCAGTAAAACAAAGAGAGAATATGAGCCAAAAAATGCTATAGAAATTTAAGATGAGGTGTCTGAAGTAACACTGGCACAGCATATTGACTTGAGAAGCAGAAGTGTTTCTAAAAACCTTTTTTATTTCCAGTTCCACAGAACGGCTTTCAGTAGCATATATAACACATGCAACTTCTATTTTTACTTCCTGAATTTCACAAATAGCCAATTTTAGCTGAGAAGAAGACTAGATATGCATGATATTAATGCATCCCTAGCAATATTCTTAATGCATTGAGGTTACTGTAACTTACCAAGACAAGCAATCAGGTATCTGCCAAAAGAATACAGAGCAAAGGCTTCATAGTAGTTTCTTAAAATGTCACATGCTAGAGATAATCTCGGATTCCACAAAGAAATAATCTGGAATGACAGGGAGAGAGAAAACAAAAGCTCTGAGTTATGTTGATGTTGTGTAGCTACTTTATAACACTCTTTAGATGTAGAAATTAGATCAAGACATCATCATGAAATATGCTTTTCACTTAGTTTAACAAGGGAGATGTAACACGGATTGAAAAGATGAGAGCATGCACCAATGCAATTTATCATGCAATTGCATGGCTATAGAGGCACAAAAGTAAACCATGAGCCTAAAAGTTTGCAATCTAGGTGGTTTCCTAAACTTTTCCCCCCTCCCTTTTTGGACTGTAAATAGTTCATATTTCTTGAAGAATATAGGAATTGTAGTTAACTAGTTATCATAGATCTGTGTCATCTGAATCTCTGATTTCAAGAGAATTTCACCGCTGACATATATACTAAATGAACACCTACATCAATCATTATTCTGAAAAATAGATATCAATATGTGTGTGTCTGTCTCTGATGAGGATGTGTGGGTGTGTGTGTGTGTGTGTGTGTGTGTGTGTGTGTGTGT